>NC_063219.1:22392688-22697510 GCF_020740725.1 Corvus hawaiiensis | reverse complement strand
TCATATTCTATGTTCTTGTATTCAAGTTATTCTGATGATTGATAGTCCTTGCCAGTAAAATTTGTGTTTGGTTAATTTGAATGTGTTTGGCTCTAATGATGACCATTCAGTCCTGTGACAGTTTACACTTGATCAAAGGAATCAGATGCACTCCATATTTTCCTTCTCAAATCAAGATGAAACCTTTGCTCTCTAAACAAAACAAACTTTAGTGATAATAAACAAATAAAAACTGGCAGAGAAAAGAGTTTTCTCCAATTCTTCTGCAGTTTCTGAGATCTTTTCTATTGTCTTTTCAAAAAGAGGAACAGATGTGTTCTATGAAGCAAAACTAACATGCCTCTCCTGCTTGTTCTAAAACATTCAGGGGTTCACACTCACTTTTCTGTTAGAGCACCAGAATGGGACCATGTACCAAGATATTTGCATCCTATCACTTTCTCACTGCCTTTTTTTGGCACTGGCTTACAAGACACAATCCCTTGTTCTCAGGTATTAAGTGTATAAAGAGATCTAAATGTGCAATTTATCTGCATTCAGAAAATGCTTTAAGAGGTCTTAGTTTAGCTACTAATTATAAGGCTTCAGACTTTTGATTTTTTTTCCTGATATTTTGTATTTGTCACAGCTTTTATTTCATGTTTGATTTTAGAATCTTGATAAAAAAGTAGTGATATAGCATAAAATCTTGAAAAATTCTACCAAAAAAAGGAATTCACTGTTACAGTAAAAATAGGTGATGTTCTAGTTGCTGACTGACAGTATAGAGAGTGTTTTTTAATCACAATACCATGAGGTATCAATTCAAGTGACTCTGAATGCTTGAGAAGCACAACCATGCAGTTGTATGGAATACTACATTTCTAATCAAAACAACGTAATTGGTATTATTTGACAGTCTCTACTTTCTTAACACTTGTTGACTGGCATTATCATAAATGTTCTTTTCCATTGTCTCAGAAGACTCCTATATTTTAACTCTTCTTTTACTTGGACTGCTCTTCAGTTAACTGGCCTAATTCTAGCCCTATTACCCCACTGACTACAAAGTGCACCAGCCGCTAGTTTGTAGTGGGACTATATGAATACCCACATTCTTTCCCACAAACATTAAACCATTAGACTCATTAATACTTGTAATTTACTCACATTTGAGATAGGCACAATAATATTTCTTTCTCTCACAGGCCAAGAGTAGTCAGTTTACAGAGCATTTTGGGGAAAACTGAGAGGTATTTTATGCCTGGAAATATTACTGAAGAGATGAGGGGAAAAAAAAAAACGGAATCATTATTGTTACCTGCAGCTAGCCAACGTCATAATGAGGGAAACTGAGAGTAAAAAACCCAAAAAAACCCTCTAAGAGCTAGATTTTAATGAAGAATTATTGTTTATTTTCTTTAATTAAATTTCTAAGTTTGAGAAACTAGGGGGTTTTTTATGGATCATCTACTCACCAGGCAGGCCTTATCATAGTCATCTCCATTTTAATTACTAGATTACTATCATGAGAGAAGAATCTATATCAACTTTTATTTCAGATTGTAAGGAAAGAAAAAAATCTTCTATGTGTCAGTCTTAACAGGTTATATTTGTAGTTTGAAGGAGAGCAGTCAAGGTCAAATTAGTGGCTCTGCATCCACTGCATTAAAAAGGTGCCCCTAGACCTATAGGTAGCAATTTCTTAATAATTATGACAAACCAAGGATAGTTTATCTTGGAACACAGAACATACAAGCCTCAAACTAAAGCCCACTCAAGTCAGCAAACTAAGCCCCTTCATTTGCTCAGCTTGTTGATAAGTCTTTGTGCTCCCCAGGGACACGTAGCCATCCATCCAGTCTTTCTTCACCCAGGTATTGATTAGAAGTGATACATACTCTTAAATAGTACTTATCTATGTTACTATTCTCAGCTATGAGCACCAATAACAGCATTTCTATATCCTTGGAAAAAATGCTTTAAAAGAGGCAAGACTTAAGCTACAACAAGAGTGAAATATAAATATTGCTTAATCTCAGGTAACAGAATAGTTTTGTGTGTGCTTGAAATAGTATATGCAGTATACGCTCCCATGCAAATCCTTTTTTTTTTCATCAGAAATTAGGTATCTGATATGCTGCACATAATTCAGATCTGTGGCATTGAACAGCTAACCTGTTCTACTTCTGTTCAGGCCAATATGTGGGTATGTCCTTGTGTACATAAAATATATAAAATAACATTCTGGAAACTAAAGTTACTCAGAAATAATTACATGTTATGAAATCAGGTTTAATATATAGATACATATTTGATTTGTTCTCCCTTTGTACAATATTGCCACCAGAGCAACCCGGTATAGTGAGGAATCCAATATCCATTTGAAATTTCTGAGACACTTTCTTAATTTAAAAATTAATTTAAAACATTTATTACACTTCGTAATCTCTAACTTCCAATTTGACACTACTGTGTCAAATAAGTAATTGAGTATGTAGCAACTACTACATCTCAGTACAGGTGAGGTTGCTGTTCATGGCAGAAGCTGTTGGCTGATGATGTGCAAGAGCCGGACTCCCAAAGTCCTCACGCAGAATTGCATTCAGTCACTTCAGCCTCATGCAGCATAAATAAATCTTGTGGGACTGAATCCCTTATCATGGCTCAAAATGAACCCAACTCACCAAGGACTTAAATCTGGGCAGACACAATGCCTTCTTTCATCCAGGAAAGTATCCTGAAATCATTCAAATCTGGTCTGATGGTAAGGTCAAGCCCCACTTTTTTGGCACATACAGTAGCAGTATCATAATTCAACAATACAACTGGCTCAAAATATCATTATTACATTGTCAAAAGATTCCAGCTTTCTGGAACTGAGTCAAACTACACCTTCTGCTCTCCAGACCTTGGATACACATCCCCAGCCTTGGACACCTTATCAGATATTGGAAGGGTTCTTTGGAATGGGAATTTTAGTGCCTGCTGAATCCCCTAAATGCTCATGTCCTGAACTTAAGCAACTTACTCACACTGCTGTGACGTTTGACCTAGCTCTCAGTGCTTATGAATTATGTTTGAGACAACATAACAAGAAAACAAGGAACACAAGCTCAGTGTTCTTATAAGGCACTTTAAAGAAATAGACCACTGAAAAGAGAAAATTGAAAATCTCTGTTTAATTTCACCTTTTGTTTTCAACTGATCTTTCATGCTTGTAGGTTTCTAGGTAAAAAGCCTGGTGTTCCTTAGGATTTGAGACCAGTACACAGCTGATACCTCACACTGTAGTTTGATAGCTCTTAGCACTGACCTTTGAACGGAGTGTCAAATGCTGACTGACTCTGGTGCATAAACTAGATTACAGTTTATATTTAAGGAAGTCCAGGCTTATATAGTTACCCCAATATATGTAACATAAACTCATTATTTGACACAATTTAACAGCCTACTTTAGCAGGATCTCAGCTTCTCTAATTCTCAACATTCTCTTACATTCAGAAGGCAACAGAATTGCTGATGTGATGTTGGTTTTTTTTATACTGCTTCTGAAGGTAGAATGCCACCCACTAAGACTGCCACCAACCAGCAATCTGGGCTATTCTTGACAAGGTCTCATGAAAATAATGACCAAACCTAACCCAGCTTCCGCTGTGAGAAAATCATAACCTTGAGTTCAGTGTCTAATCCTGGGATGAAATGTCAGCATTCCCAAAAATATTTCAAAATTGTCATTACCTAAGGTAAATCTACTCAAACAGCCATTGTCTATGGGGGAATTCAGAAGCTGAAGCTTTGCGACTTGCATGGTAAGGCTGTGGCTGCTAAAAACGAACAGTTGCTAATTGATAGGGGCTTTAAAATGAAGATATCTGGTATTTGACATCCTGTTTTGATCTTTTTTACTTTCACACATGTGCCCTTCTGTATCCTGTGGATCTTCTATGTGGCTCGGTGGGTACATGCTCCACATGGTATTCTCTCTTTCTGATGTTAAAATACAGCACATAGGCTCTTACACATGGTGTAGGAGCCTCTCTTTGATGGACATATAATCAAGCAGGAATTTGAAATATGTCCAAGACTTTGCTTTTATTTCTTGACTATTGGACATAAGTGTGAATTTAGCCTATAAAATTTATTCCTTTTTTATTGTATTAGATAAATTGAAATAAGTGGGAAAATCCTTCTTAATTCCTTCTCCTGCAGTCAGTTCTACAAAGTGTAGTTTAAGCTATCAGTACTTAAACATACATGATATAATACCATTGTCAATAACAGACATTATTAGGAACTATTTTATGCCATGAAAGAACAGAAGTGTGCTTCTTTCCTTTCTCTTTTAGTCTTACAAATCAATGCTATTACACCCACTGGTTTTTTCCTATGTGAGCACACTTCCATTAACTCCCATGTGTCACTCATTTCAGCCTGCACAATAAAATACTTGTCCTCCAATAAAATTTCTGAAAGAGCCCCCTCTATCAAGGTAGTTTCCACTATTATTTGTTGTAGAGGTATTTGTGAGCAGTTCTTCTAAGCACCTATTTGAAGTATTATGTTTATATACCAATATCATATGTTAATATTTTATTTGCATACAAACTTACATAAAAGAATCTATATTCTATTCTAAAATATATAAAATATAATTTGATCAAGCATGTTTATTATAACTTTCCTCTTCTTTTACTGCTTTCTTCTAAACTGAAATAATCTTCCTTGTTTGGCATAGACTATCCTCCTCAATAACTAAAGCTTTATCATGGTGTGCAAACTTCAATAACAATAGCATGTTCCTGTAGCATTAGTGGAGTTTTGTTTACTGTGAAACAAACTACTATTCAGTTATTCTACTCAGTTATTTTGAAAGTTACAAAAGCATATTTCCATCTCAGAAAAAGGTTGAAGCCCGAGGAATCTGTTTTTCTTATAAAATGCAATGGAAATGTAAAATATATAGGCATGAAAAAGTTTAATTGTTTTGAAGTACTGAAATATTATTCTAAATGCATGAAATAGTAATCTGACAAAGAGTGAAACAATGGACAATTCCGAAAAAAACTCAATTGAAATAAATTATTTCATTTAAATTTCTACCACCACCACCCCCTTCCAGCCCTCATCAATAGTTGATTCACTTCTCCCAGATCCACATGAGGTCACCCAGATGGCCTTGGATCCTTTTGCAATTTCTTAGCACCCAAAAGAATGTAAGCAGAACTCGTGTTCTGGCTCTAAATGTACAAGGTCATAAGGTTCCTCTGAGGGAGAAATTTTACAGAGTTTCAGTAACACTGCAGTTCATGTTATGCTGCCAGTGATCACCAAACAAGTAATATATTGATTCAGTTATCCAAAAGTAAAATATTTCTTAAGAACATCTACAAGAAATGCAACCAAAAAAAAAAAACCCTACCAAACCACTAGGCCTCAAATATTTTCTGTAAAATATCACAATATCTCCTGTTGAAGAAGCAGACTGATTACATTTCAATACCTGCTTTGCAAGCATTGTGAATTTCATATACTATTGTCTCTGTAATGTGATCTTGCAGTGGTTGAGGGTATTGCAGAAAACAAACCACAGAACTGCAGTGTATCGGAGGCTCCCGCCACCACACAGCAAGCCCAGCATCCAACTATTGTCCTTTTATTCTCCGGAACTGCTGGAGGTTTATGCCTGGTTTGGTTTTGATGGCCTTTGTCTAACTTACACTATGATCTACAGTCCTTGCTCTGTTTAACCCTTCTTTAAGCTGTGTAGACCTTGCATTCAAGACCTGTGCCTAATACATTGACCATGCTAGAATTATAGCCCATCCAGCATTATTTCCGAAACAGAGACCGCTTAATTTATCACTACCCTGAAGTCAGACTCCCTCTTACAAGCACCTATCAAGGACAATTCACCAGCTACTATTTCCTTTGCCACATCTATTAGTTTCCTAACTTAGAACAAAAAAAAATCATTGTAAAAATATATCTTTTAAGATACAATAAGAAATAACACTGAAATATAATTATTTTTATTAACAAAGATTTATATTATACTCTCAAAAAATCCCCTTGCTTCTACAATTTTGCTTACCAAGGAATAAATTTTAATGTGAAAATTAACTGATATCCGATCAAGCCTGATCTCCAGATAAATGAAACAAAGCAAGATAAAGTGAAAATACTGACGACAGATTAGGCAGTTTGCTGATCACTAAGATCAAAATCAATAGAAAGTGTAAAACTTCAAGAGATAAATAGTGGTGTATTCTTGTTTTCTAGAAGGATAGCAGAGAGTACAAACCAGAGACAATACCATGTGCTTTTAAATTTCAATTCAAATGGAAAAGGTTTAGTCTTCAATCCCTATTTATATAAGAGTGGAGCATGGCTGTAGAGAAACAAAGGTGTAAATATTGAACACAAACCTGTGGCGGTGCAAGTGGCTGCAGCCACCCTGACCCCTGAAGGAACAACAGAAACCAATGTGTGGAGATCGAGCACCAACATTTAACAACATACTCCATGGTTAGGATGAGAACCCATAATCCCCCAGTTCAGTAATTTGTCCCCTCTCTCCTTCTTTACCTCTGCCTGACCACCTGACAACTAGGTCAGGAGTAGCTCCCTCAGGTGAGGAGCTCACTCTCTGCCTACTGTTTTGTGTGAAAGCCACCAGAACCAGAGGGTGCAGCCAGACCTCCGGGCTTCTTCAGTGTTTCCTGGCTAGCATGCCCTCACAAACCCTTATGATTAAAAACATGGAAGGGGTATTAATATGCTCAGTTTTTCTTTGTTCTTTGGTTTCTTTCTCTGTGAATAACTGGCTAAATTCATGAGCAGCATATATGAGCTGCTAAGAAGTCATCAAACACTTTATCACTCCAAAAGAGGGCTTCAGAATAGACCTCCTCGTGAAAATGATGAAGTATCATTAATACAGCCAAAACTAGAGCATTACCTGTAGAAGAAACCATATTTCACAATTCTTCCCATTCTTCTGCGCTATAAGATCTTTTTCTTAACCCACTCTTCATGCCACAAATGTATGTGTCATTGAGTAGTTCCTTCAAAAGATTCTTGGATACAGAAAAAGGCAAGCTAAAAAATATTCAGACACAAGAAATAGGAGAAAAAATAAATTGGATAGCTAATGGATATTTGAAGTTTTTCTTCAGTCACCAAGCAAAGAGGAGGTCCACACCAAGCCATGTGGGCATGTCAGGGAGGCAGGAGGACATGCTTTTAGTGGTGGAGCTGTTCCTATTCTTGTTCATTCTTCAGGAGCTAGAATTTTTTTTCCTTTTTTTTTGACATTTTTGTTTTGGAGAGCTGATGTCCTACAGCCTTCATATTCTTACCGAAACAGCATTCCTCAAAACAGTCCCAAGCAAATTCTCATTCAATAAAACAGTTTTGGTTTCCCAGTTATGAAAACATCCATAATATCTGATTCTGTATATTCATGGACATATAGTCCTAAGACATTGGAGGGATGGGAAACATTCAAATTGTGAAAGTCTCTTTACAGCCTCTGCCCTACAATAACATTCTTACTTTTTTTGTATCTCCAGCAAAAGCCACTTTTGTGTTGGTGAATAAAGTCCATTATTGAAAACAATCACTTCAGGAGCTGATTTTATTTTACTGATGGCTATGGCTACACCACAGAATGAACTGCAAAATATTTCTTTACTGCTCCTTCATTTTAGTGACATAGAAAGTTTAAGCCATATCAAAGAAAATCCACATGAAAAATATTCATGGACAGTACTGGATATACAAGAAAATATGCATATATTTCTATTTTTTGAAGGAAACAATAGATCACTGTGTAGCAACCTCTAATAAATCCTTAGCCCAACAGACCATCTCTCTGAAGAAACATCTACCAGAAATATTTGCCAGGTCCTCTATATTTTGAATTCAAAAAGCATTCACAACAGTATGAAGGATTTTTGCTACTTTTTTAACTTGCGAGTTAGTGGAAATCATCTTGTTTCTACATTTTAAAAAGCTGCTATAGAAACCCTATTAAAATATAAGAACAACAACAACAACAACAGCTTTTTTTTATGTTATGCCCTATTCAGCTGATACTGTCCTTTTGGAAAGCCAATGACTTGTTAGTACCTCTAGCAGGAGTGTGAACAGATGTGTCCCTGACAGGCGATGGATGGTCAGGGTCCATCTGGCCAGTGCAGCTTGGACAGAAATGATGTATACAGCTTCATCAGCGAATGACTGTCATCAATCCTGTGCCATGGATAGCGTAAATGACAGCTACACTGCAGCTGAGGCCCAGGTGTGAGAACCAAGAAGGGGCTGATTTAAGAATCCTAGGTAATCAGGAATGTATAGTCTCTAGGACTTTAATTTGTATCTTTAACCTCCTATAAATATCCCTCTATGCTGTAGGAGGTATGTGTTTTTAAAGAGTCTGATAGTGAAATTAGCTTCAGGATGACAGACATTCCTTGCTCTCCTTTCACTGCTGATTACCCCACTTCCCAGTATACATTAACAAATGCATGCTGAGCTTTGGTCACTGTACTGTGGGCTCCACAATTTAATTATTACCTCATTGATTTTTCATGTATTTCAATTTTCTTTTCTTCAAGTCACGGTGACTGTCCTATTGGGGGAAATGTTTGTTTTTTCTTTCCAAGATTTCCTTGTGGAATTTATTTCGAATTCAAGGATTTATTTTTTTTTAAAGCATCAGGAACTCGTATTTGCTTAGCCTGTCAGTTCACAGACAGGTAGATGCACAAACCCTTAAAATGAAACTGAACTTTATGGTTAAAGCTAGATATAAACAGAAAACAACAATGCATTGACCACTGATATTAAAGGTACCTCTGGTTTTTAAAATGGCCTCTTTTTAGCATGCATCAAAGAGCATGCATAATTTGCATTTATTAGCATTTTATTATTTCACAGCATTGGGGACAAGAAAATGGACACAATTATTGTGTCCTCACAGGGTATTTCTCTATTTATATCTATTTCACAATAAATTGCTTTTCTTTATCAGTGGATCATATGGATTAATGCAGAGATTTAAAAGCACAAGAAATTATTAATGTTTTTTATAAGGATATGAATCGGTCCTTTCAGTACACAGAAATATGTTCGTAGTCATAAAAGGATATTGCCTACAATCATATTCTCTTAAGAGGCAGTTGGTTGCCAAGGGCTACATTTTGACCAGGTAAGGTATGTTGCGTGCCTGAAGCAAGACCTGTATGCACACATCATGTTATATCTCTCATACTGGATGAACAATTTGTCTATCAACACACACACACACAAAAATCTCAGATTTCCAAAGTATAATCCATGCTGGCAGGCATAAGACTTATGGTGTATTTGTTTCAGACTGAAACCTGAAAAACACAATAAATCACTGTCAGTCTAGGAAGAGAAGTTTTAGGAAAGCATGATGTAAATTTTGGTACTATCATTAAAAATGGGGTGGTGTGGGACAGTACACCAAACATCCCCATTCCAGACACAGAACTCAGTCAATATGCAATATAACCAGCAAAGAGGCCCTAACACGGACTTTGCAGAAGGGTCTACAATGAGCCACCTTAATTGCAGGTTACAAGGAATGTGATAAATTTTCATCTCCAAGTACTGACTTTTGCTGGCCCTTCTTCAGGTTCCTGGAGCAGATGAGGAGCATAAGGGCAACAGAGGAAAGCAGAGATGTCTTAAGAATGGGGTGCCCTGGTGCAGCTGCTTTTCCATCCAGAGTAGATGAATTAGACTTGGCTTGGAAAGAAATCCCATCTTTAAGTGCCTAAATATATATATAAATATATATATATATATATATATGCTTGAGTATGTGCAAATTTGCATGTGAGAGCTTTTGAGCAAGTACGTATATACTTCCCAATAGCAATTTTCTGGAAACAGATTCATTCATATTCCGAAAACGGTCTTCTTCAAGCTCCCTGAAAGTCAAAACCAAGAACTATTCTGACAAAAGAAACTGGAAAATTCCTTGAAAAAAATTCATCTTTGGGCACCATGGAACTTTTTGTCCTTCAGACAGAAAATTTAATTGATAAAAAAAAATTCCAGTAAACAGATTAAGATTTGTCATCTGGATTTTCCTGAAGAAAATCTATCTACTCCAATAGGAGGAGAAAAAAACCAAAAAAAACCAGTTTTGTAGAAAGGAAAATTTTCAGCAGAATACTAATGCAACAAACCCCCTGACAAGTCTACAAAAAGACCATAGTGCAGGTTTCTATGAAACAGAGATGAGTTGTATATATACAGACTATCGGCTTTAAGTGGTTTAGAGAGAGATTTTCAAAAAGCACATGGGGAATTTAGTGTTGGTTATCTCCAGAAAGTCTTTGCAATTTGTGCTATGAAATTCTTGCGCACTTGAAAAAATATCGCTTTTAATATTTTATAGGGCTGTGGTTTAACCTTTAGAATATGAATAGAGCCCCCATCTGTGTAGGCCTACTTGTTACCCAGTAGTGCAGGTCAGTACCCATCAGATCAATACGACCCCAGGAAAAGACGGAAGTGGAAAAGGGCCATTGAGCAGGGAGCATTTACACCAATGAATCACAATTACAGGAACACCTGTGCTAACAAACTGTGTCCTGGTCCACTGGGAAAACCTGCACAGTGCTCAGTAGCCCTCAGAGTTTCTCATTTATTATCACTGGTGGGTTGGCCTGAAGTTGTATATTGTGTTACAGTGTAAAATTCAGAAGGACGCTGGTCAAAACCTCTTAGGATGACTAAGCTTTCACAGGGCTTTTGGTTGCTTCTCCTGTATATGCATTTTAGCATTATCTTCAAGGTACTACTGGAGGCTTCTAATCCATACATATCCATTTCAAACAGCAATTCACATGTTCAAGGAACACAGTTTCAAAAGAGTTACATCCAAAATCATGCTCACATTGAAAGTGATGTACGTTAATGAAGAGTTTATAAGATGCGGCTACATATCATATAACAGAGAAAAAGAGAAAACAGGAAAAATAAACATACAATACTTGAAAACACCTCCCTTGCACACTGCTACGATATTATCTGTTATTATAGGTGTGGAACAGCTTTAATATTGCTGTGTCATTACAGTAAATTATCTACCTGAAGTGTAAGGAAAGGCAGCAGTATAATGAGGAACTGCCACTATGTGAGTTTGGACTGGCAGGAAGTACAGGCATTACTGCCCTTAAAACCTCTCTCTAAAGCAAGGATATATTAATACATCTTGAGTTTGTTCACTTCTGTGCTATCATAATACCGTACAACATCTGTTTTGCCATATATTCCAGAAAACTAATAAATGCATCACTGAACAAAGGACCTTTAAAATCACATAGAAGCCGGAAAGCTTCCAAACACTTCCTGTGAAATCTGGCAGATAATATTGGTAGTATGCAGCAGGCAGAGCCATGTCTTGTGTATTTTACATATATTTCACAGTGAGAAAGCATCAGAGTAGAAGACCATGCTACACAACTGAGAGGAAAGTGTCCATCCAGCAAGCCTCGTTCTTCTGGCTTCCGAAATCATGCTTTTAGCATCGTGCTGAGAAACAGCTACTTGGAGATTAGGACAGGTGAAAATCTGGATATGTTCTCTTTTTCTATCTTGAAATTTTGTCTAGGCAGAATCTAAGGCTTTGAACATATGTTCAGGATATCTGGATGCCCTTCAGCCCTGGTAAAAGAACAGCTGCTTTACCTCTTTGGCAGGCTTTGGCACACCTGAAAATCCCGCTTAGTAGGATTGGTGAAGTACATAGCCAGTGAGCTGATACAATGAAGACATGTCACAACACCTAGGTTGATGACATGGAAAACTAAAATATCCCACATGCAGGGTCGTCTGTGAAATATCATCATGTTAGGGGATATTGCACTGCCCAGGCTCTCTTTGGCACATTTCTGTATATTTGTGAGTACAGGTAAGGAATACCAAGTATCACAAAACTTTAAGATACAGATCTTAAAGCCAGAAGAAAGGTAGGAAGTGGGACTGAATATATATAAAGGAAGGAAAAGAATGAAACATCTGGAGAAACTCTTCCTTTTATGTAAAGAGTATATATGACAAAGAGCTTTAGGGGGAAGAGAGTTAGCTAGGCACTAAGCCATTTAATTTATCACTCTGCAGAGCAGAATGAAGATAGCCATTCTCACTTGCCACACGACTACTTCTCAGGATTCGAATTCAGATTTGATCACAACTAGAAAACTATTCAGCTGAGTTAGCCTTTTCCTGATTTCTCATAAAATGAGAAGGTATTTTTTTTGTTTAACAAAGGGAGCAAAAAATCACCAAAGTTCTGTTTATTTCTGGACCTCTCTCTGTTCTCTGACTCCTACAGCTACTCTTCTCCCAGTGTTTGGTTTTTCTCAGGGTCTCTCAGATACCCATTGCTATCTCCCTCAAATCTCCCCAACCAGACCACATTTAACAAAATTCCTGCTTAAATCTCATCAGATTTTTCAAGGCAAAATACCACATGGTACTGAACAAATGAATTAAAAGGAGGGGAAGTCACCAAATAGAGTGTACCTGTGTTATCATTGATACTGACTTTTCAGTCATTGCCCTAGCCTGAGAACCAGCATAGGACAAAATGATAAAGGACATACAAATTTGTATTCTTACTATGATCAATTTCCAGCTCTGTAGGAAAATTAAAGAGGGAATGCCTAACCTGAGATATTAGTAATTTTTTAAACTAATTTTCCATTACGATTACTTGTATTGTCAAGATTTTATGTAAGTCTAGTGTGCCTTAAAACTCTTTTGATGCATTTTTGCTATTCTGGTTTTGGGACCTGCTTGATTGGAAACCACTAAGCATGCTTAACTGTGCCGCTTATTTTTCCTTCTGATTAAAATGCAGGCTGGCACAAGCAGAGACTGATGGCCTCTGAGTTTATAGATTGACCAGGGCACCTGCCGTGCAAGCATCTTTGTGCTGCCCCATCACTGAATTTCATTCTGACCTTGAAGCATCACACTTGATAAAGCTGAAAGTTTCTATTTCTATTTCCAGCCCTGTTTTTTAGTATCCCTTAACAGACTGTCAATTGTACTCTGACACAATAGTGCCTGCTTCTTCTAGGTTGTAGCTCTCAAGAGATAGTAAACTTGATGCTTTCAGCTAGAAACTTTTGCACCTTTTTTGCATGATTATGATTTAAAATATTTTAAAATTAATCATAGGAATAAGACCAGGAAAACATTTGCAGATGACAGCTTGAATCTCTAGCAGTTTTGCTGGATACCTAAAACTGCACATGACCATGCTTGTACTAGAGGAGGTTTTTTGGTTAAAGGTCTGTTCAACCTAGTTCATAAGCAATAGTCAGAAGTGAAGTTTTCTCAGGAAACCACAGCAATTTCTGAAATGTCTCTTACAGCACAATAACTGTAGATACATGTCACAATGAATGAAAGCTTTATTCAGTATAAACCTTCCAGACCCTGCTTCAGTGTAAGGAAAATGAATACAAAAATCAGAAAAAAATAATATATTTGTGTTTGCAATGTTTCAAATAATTGCCCTGTCCATAATTGTCTGTCTATAATCAAAAACCCAAGTAGCCTAGAAACTAATGTACCCATGACTGTGCAAAAGATAATCCCATTTTACAACAGTGGGGATTGGGTAGAAAGGCATTGCTAAAGATTTTCCTGAAACAGATGTAACTCCAAGAACAAAAGCAGGTACATAGAGCTCTGCCTCCGATGATAAAGACCCTACTTTCTAAATCACATACGAAAACCTTTCCAGCACACAAATAGAATAAACTTAGTGTAACTACTAGAATTAGAGCCCTGATTTTTTTTTTTTTTGGCCTGTGAAATGTATGCAAAACCAACAGGTATTTCACTGTCCAATGATCATGACATTGCATCGACTCGACAACAGCTTCCTAGAAGGGTTTATGCATAAAGCAAAGCAATAACTGCAGCTACAAAGCACACCAAACATCTGAAGACAAGCCATCAAAAGCTAGGAAATTCTGATTTCTAGTTGAGGCCTGTGACATTTACAGGCTATACAAGAATACATGGGATGTTATACAGCATTGCGCATCATTATTGTGGAAGTCATTGTTTCCCTCATTAGTGCTCTAGATCTGTACATTACTTTCATTCCAGGTCAATGACCTCCATGCTGACAGTCCATCCTTAACTCACCCTTTTGTGCCTAGGTATTGTAGCAAATTTGCTACAGTACGTGACATCTCACACTTGAATTTTCTGCAATATTTGAAGACATGTATCCCATTCAAATGCACTACTTATCAACTCAGAGGTCTTCAGAAAACCATTAAGAAGATATGGGACACATATCTAAAGGAAAATTAGGTATAATTTCATTTGTAAGTGTTGTATTTTATTATAATATTTAAGCTGTATTTCTCTGTAGAGCTTTTAATTTTATGTGATAGAATGATGTGCAAATCATGCAGCACAGTTACAGTATTCCTGAAATGTTTTTAAAGTTTAATGATGTTTTCCAAATGAATAAAGATATTTACTCACTAGGAACATGCAAAACGTTAAACATTTCCATGCTTATTGTCCAGATTTCTTTAAGTGCTAATTAGAAGCATAACTTAATAGGCTGCAAACATGTTAGCTTTTCATTTTTAATGCAATTGAAGATAAATGACTAAAATTTAGCTGTGATTCTGGACTCCTGGAAAACTGTGATTGACACAGTATCATCCTGTAATGAAGCAGTTAACATGCAGACATTGACATGGCAGACCCATTATGATAGATCATATCAATTCATAATTTGGCTTCATAAATATATAGAATTATTGACACAGTATCTTACAATGGCACTTCCTTTTCTACAATGCTAATGCACAGGACTGGCCTTTGCAGTGAGGACTTTAAAGTATAACCTGAGAGGACGTGACACATGGAGAGGAGATAACACTCATGTTGCAGGAAGTCACTTTCTGTTTAATATCAGAAAACCAGTGTTAAAACCAGGGAAAGGAATTAGTGACGGTTTTCATACCTGGAAGTCACTTTGATACTTGGTTAGGTTTACTGTCCACATTCCTTGGTTTGCTGTTCAGGGAATTGCTCAGAATTTGTCAGACAGTGGGAAATGGTTTGATCAAACTAGAAGGAAAAAATGCAAACCCCATGTTATTTTATGGTTAGATAAAGAAAAAAGATAACTGACAAACTGCAGCATTTTCCTTTGTGTTTTTCAAAGAAATCTTGTGTGGAATTGTTCTATGAAATTAGATTTTGAGGTTTTGTTTGAAATGTGCAAAGAAACTTTTCTAATAACCTAATGCCACTGATGTTACAGCATGGGCAAACAAGGGCAAAACAACAGAACCAAACAAATGCAGCTAGTAAAGTCAGCTTTGTCCCAGCTTAAAGAGCACCCTGTCTCTAATACCACAGCAAGGATTCAAATCAAAACATAGAATTCTGACAGCTCCAGAATATGCTGATGGGTATACAAAGGATTTGTGTTTGTTTGTCCCAGTGTTCTTGGGTGCTATCATGATATTCATATTGGGTGTCCAGCAACACTTCTAATATTTTAGTTCCATGTCTTAGCTTTGGTTTTCACTCTTCTTGCCCTTGTACTTAGAGTCAGACTAATAATGAGGAGAGGATGCTTGGTGGATACAAACGAGTCACTTGGCTGCTCTCAAATCTCAAAAGACAGAACACAGTCAGCTGATTCACCCCAGCTGAGGGTATGCATATTTAAATTTTACTTTCACAATTAGCTTCTGTTTAAATTGTGAACAAAAGTACTCTTTAAAGTAATCTAAACCACTGCTATGTATACAGGGTAAACAGAGGCTGAAATGATATACATACTTTAAACAAACCCTAAAACATATTGTGTGGGCTGAGTGCTTTACATTGACTTCTGGTGCTAAGAGAATTTTATAATGGAATTATAAAACCCTCAAAAAAGGGGGTTGTAAAGGAAACTCTAATATACCTTTATCTATCATGGCACGGCTGGGGGCTACTATAATAATCCTTTAGCTTTCATGTGGCCATCTGGAGGCCTATTAAAACTAGTATCTAAAACAGACTCCCAAGTGTGTTGAGTTTGCCAGTTCCCACTAAGTCACTAAAATCAGGGAGTTAGCCCTGCTATAGGGTGAACTGTCTGCTACAGAGAGAAGACAGCTTGAACTCTAACCTTTTACACTGTGAATATGTTGTGTACAGCCTGATTTTGATACATACACTTTAATTGTGAAAAACCCCTAATCCTATGACTCTGTGCACCTCTGGGGTTGTACTGCTTTGGGAAGAGAGTAGCCAAAGTGAGAATCAAAATATTGCAAATTTAATGAACTATTCTGTTCCAGCTGAGAAATATTCCATTCTGATTTTTATGGAGAGCAAAAATGAAATATTGAAAATTTTGCATTAACCTACTTTCTTTGCTCAAATATAAACACAGAGATTATATATAACATTTGTTTAGTGCTGTGAGTTTTTATCCAAAATGTAATGGAAACAAATATTTGAAAACGCAAATTATTTTAAAGCATAATTTGGTCTCTTTGGGGTTTTTTTCCCAATTAAGATTAGGTTCATGTGAATTTACTCAGTGAAACATTTTGATTCAGTGGAGAATGGGTATCATTTGTCCAAAATAAAGTCCTTTCATATACTCATTACTGATCTTATTCAGTAATGTGGTTACATCCTATTATACCTGATACATTAAAAAAAAAAAAAAAAGAAATTAAGTTGCTGTCTAAAACCGCACTAGAACTCAGATCTAGGACCAAATAAGATGCATTAATTGCTTTACTGCTTCACTGCAAAGCCACTCTTAAAATATAATTCCTTAATGAAGTCCGTTAATTTGTTCATGGCAGTACACAAGCTGTTCAAAATGACACAGAATTGCACTCTGTTTTCTAACCCCTGCAGTTTCTTCTGTTAGTCACTCTGCCTTGTGTTGTTATCCCATGGATAGTAATTATTTTATAGTGGCTATAATTAGGAGAGAATTAGGCTTGGTAAACAAAACCTGCCTTCTCCTGTTAATAGCTAAGGATAATAAATTTGGCTCTGACATTCACTATATTTGGACAAGGCTTGGCCTTCTTCCAGTTTTCCCAATAAGAACTTTATTATATAATTATGCCTTGGAGGAGCTCATATTACAAGGTAATTCTTTTTTGTTAAGACACATATTGCATGGCTTCCAGCCAGTAAATGATATACTGTAATATATGCCTTCAATAAATGTTTTAAACAAAATCTCTCTAAGCAATGTTCTGCTAGAGCTGCACATTGCAATTCAGCAGCTATATTTACAGGAGTTTCTCATAATGCAAATTATTTTCTTTTTCTCCCATTTTCCAACATAAAAGTGTTTAAAAAGAAGCCTAGGATTATTTTTATCAGCAAATGACATGGTTAGATCTTTAACTTATATCTCAGTAGCTTAAAAAAAATTCATAGTTTTTACTTTGTGAGTAAAGTTATAGTTTTGTTGACATGCACAGAAGTGCATCAAGTGTCTTATTTTCTATTTTCAGCTTGAATTAAAAAACAAACCTTTGCTCCATCTCTCAACCCACAAATTACTGCATCATCTCCCACCCTTTCCTTTATCTTTTACCTTTTATGTAAAATACTATTTAAGTCAACACACAATAGCACAAAATGTTTTTCAAAGGGAGTCAATCATAAGCTAAAAAGAAAAGGAGGGGCTTAAGAGAAAATACATGAAGTAGTGAGTGGCTCAAAAGAGAGAAAGAAAGCATTTCAGTGACAAGGAGGAGCAGAGATAGGATCAAGGCTGGGAAAAGGGAGCAAGCAATTAAATTCTGAAAACAATACAGTAATAAAAACCAAACAAGACAAGTACACTAATTTTCAATATTTCTCCTGCTGCTGAGTTATCACTTCTCAGAAGATAAAGATAAATAATTTATCATAATTGCATTCACCACTTTTTGTAAAAACTGTGTAGGTAAGCACAATTGGGTTTACATGCTTAAAGACATAAACCAAGTCCAAATAGATTAAAAACTGGGGAAAAAAAAGGATCCAAAAGTCACATTTCCAGGTTTTTTTTTCTGGTCACTAAATAGCATCCAGTACCTTTTCAGTTTTCCTGTACACTATTTAATGCTACAGGTTAAAGAGCGGGAATTCTTCAGCTACAAAACCAATGTGGTTCAGATAAGATACACTGACCATCAAATGGTTTTGATGTAAAAACAGAATATTTTGTATATTTTTACTTCACTCATTTGAAAGCTCAATCTATTTTCTGGTGACACAAATCAGATCAGTATTGATAACTCAGTATACAATCCCCAGGGTAAGAGGAGTCAAAAAGATCAGGAGAAGGGAACTGGGATATGTGTCAAGACAATGATGCCAAAGTGCTCTTAGAATATGCAAGATATATTAGCTTTGAAAACACTATGCTCACACAGAATGCAGAAAATAAGTTTCATTGTGATGCAAAAGAAGTCAAATATTAAAAAGAAATCACACTGCCTCAGACATATGCTTCAAATCCTAAGGCATAACTTGGCACTAGAAAAACTAAAAATCTTGAGCAAAATTCACCTGCACTAGCAGCACATAGTGGATTAACTTGGCCCTTGTTAAGAAATCTGAAAAGCACAAGGGCAGGGACCAAGTACATCAAGAGTCATTGCAAACAGAAAAAGACAAGTAGATCAGCTAGGCCAGTCTTATTCCAATTTCTTAATGTAATACCATCCAAGACAGTATTTTCTTCCATGTTCTCTCAAATATATATTTTTAATTACTCAAACTAAAGAACTAACACTCCTTTCCTTGGAAAAAAAATGCCTAAGTATTCCTTAATGTTTCAATCATACCTTGGAGGATATACACTCTACATTCCTCCAGAAAGTGTCTTATTATTTTACTGTTGTCTGTTAACTCTTCAAAACATTTAAATTATCTTTATTCTTCTCATCTGACCTCCTGGAACTGCCTTAGAAGGGAGTCCACAGAGTTGCCACAGCCCTTGAGACAACAAGGTTCAAAGAAACACCTCCTCTACAGATTCACATGGAAATGTCAGGGAAGCAGGGTGAGACTACTTTTTTTCATCAGAAGAGCACAGACTAGTAGTGATTTTATAGTGTGAGCCTGTGTATAAAGGCGCTGTTGACAAAAAGGACTCATCTCAAGCTCTCTCCAAGAGTTGGATTCTATAATTTTGTGAAGATCAAGTGGCAAATAAACTCCTATTGTGGCCCTTCATCCCTCTATTTCTTCTCTTCCTTTCCTCTTCTTTCCTTTCTCAAAATGATTGCAGAAGAAGGAAATTAAAATAAACCTGAAAGGGCATGAAAGATATTCAGGGTACATCTTTCCTGTTTCCAAGATGCAGAAGGAGATGCAAGACCATGAGCAACTGGTTTATGTATAACAGCACTGATTAAGAATTTCTTTTGCCATCTTATCTTAAGCTAACATGATCTTGGTGTCTGGAAGGTTTTATATGGTTCATAATTTTAAACTATCACTTTAGAAGGAGGAGAAGGTGGGACACAGACATAAGTCTGTCCTGTACTGAAAGCTCAGCTACCTGACAAACGCTAAGAACCCATAAATGTGCATGTTGCCCTAAGATGCACAACATGACCAGACTCAGACTTTGATAGATGACCGGTGGAAGCACATTCTAACACCAGAGAACCTCCTCTTGAAGGTTCTAGGATTTGTCATCATTACTCTCCAAATGTTGTGTAAATTTGGACAAAGATGAGGTGACAGAATAGCCAGTCTCTTCAGAAAAAAAAAAAAAAAATCATGTCTTAATAAAGAAAGAAATAAAAACCTCTATAAATAGTAAGGGTAAAAATGTAGTTTAGAAACACTGTATATAGGCTATAAAGAAGGCTACAGACAACTATACTCTCCCTCATTCCCATTATACCATCTCCATACTTCTTCAGCTGTACTAAAAGGCAGGATGAAGTTTAAATAATCATGTTACAACTTCCAATACAGACAACTTGCTGAAATCCTATCTTAGGATACTTACTATTCTGGAAGAGAGTTGGAGTATATGGCTTTAACAGATACTCAGAAAACTTCTTTCAGGACTCCACAGCTGCACTTCACATTGAAGAGCTCTGAGTTTAAATAGTGCACAGAGCCAAATTATACCCTGGTCAGAGCCAGGATGTAAATGAAATATGGAGAATTTTGCACATCTATTGTATCTGTAACTGAGAGCATTTCTGGCAGATCCAAGGATAAAGCATACCTTGTTTCGAATAGGGTTTTGGAGTTTTACTTTTTTAAAGGCTGAGGAAAGCAAGCTCCGAGAAGGCATAGTGAGCAGCAGGGAAGCAAAACTCCCTTTATCATTATTCTAAAATGAGATAAAGTGAAGAAATGGTCATGAAGAATATCAGACATTAAATAGCATCCCCATGTGCAAATCATAACTGTAAGCTGTGTTTTAGATAATGGCTTACAGTGGGAGATGGCTCTTTATAATGAAAAAACACTAAAAAAGGTGATAGAGAGACCTGATGGTATCCTTATGAGAAATATTAGGAATAAAGATAAAATGTTTCATTTGAGAAGTATATTTATAATATGTGCACTGGTTCTTCCTTCATTATTGGTAAGCCATCCTATGAACAGAAAAACAATATATGAAGTCCACAGCATATAGTCATCTTTGGGTATGTGAACTTTCTAGAAACTGTGAAAGCTCCGTGCAGTGGTGAGGAAAGGTCTGAATAATATCAACTCTAATTCTTTGATTTACCACAAAAGGCTTTCAGGCAACTAGCTTGGTAATACATCCTTGGCTGGATGCCTGATGAAGATGGTCATTTATAAATGTGCAAAATCTCTCCAGCTCCACACTGGTCAGGTCACATTGGAAATAATTGCTTCTGCTCCTGATCCATCTGTCTGTAAACACATCAGACTGACAGCTCGCTGTAATCGCAGTGCCCAACAGGCATGGGGACAGCACCATGCTCTAACAAAGGCCTAAGTCACTGACTAGCTTTTGGCAAGTCTGTGTGATACCAAACAAGAGCATTGGTCTGGATGCTGATGATGCATAGCTTGCAGGTGTAGGAGATGTGAGGGAATGTGATTCTTCTCATACATGGTAAGATAAGTATGTTAAAATGGCAAATGGAGTAAACAACTTCTGATTTGTTTAAGCCTGGACAGTGTCTTTATGCATATAATCAATTGTGTGAATTACTACTACAATCAGCTAACAGAGACTCTCCTTTAGATAAACAGTAGATGACTGGGGTTTTGGAAACAAAGGACAAAGGGAAGCTGAGCAGTCCATACAGTGTAACACACTGATATCTCACATCCAGTCAAGACGCTTTGGTAAAACTGTGGCATCTGGGCTAGAGCTGAAGCATTTTGTTTGCAGAAATAACAATATTTTGGTCCCTTTCACCTTGAAAAACATTTCTATGCATTTGACTGCAGCAACATTTCAGAATTCTCTGGGAAAATAAATTATTTGGGGAGCAGCAACTCTGGCAGAAGCATCAAAACGTCAGCACTTTATTTTTGAGCTTCCTCGTGATGTCAATACCTGCACCAAAATTATTTGTATTCAGATTTCGTGACTACTTGGGAGAAACCACAAAAGTAACAGAAAAACAAAGATTGCACACACAAAGAAAAGGTGATGGTCCTCAAGGATAGAAAGGTTAAAACAAGAAAACTGGTTTGTGTGAATGCCAGTTTCTGTCCACCTCGCAGATTGGTAGTGAGGGGGAAGTGTTTGCTTAGCCATTTCTGTCCCTCTGCAAAGGTGAGCAAAGTGCTGTTAGTAACTAAAACTTCCCTAAGTCTAATTACAAGGAAGCAAGAATCAACAAGAAAGGAATTAAAAACACACAAACAGAAGAACATGGGAGAATGAAATAAGCATTTATGGGGGTTTTTTTCCCCTGGATGTCAGTTCATTACCAGTCTGATGCCATAACTTCAAGGGTCATTTCTCTGCAGTCACTAAAATACCAAAACAAGGGAAAAGCTGCATGTAAGTAGAAGCAAAACCCCTAGATAATTACATTCTCAAAAGAATTTTTACATAAAAGAGGCCTTGAAAAAGAGAGTCCCCCTAACTCCTACACTGTTAACTGCATTCCCCTGCTAACGAAAAAGAGAACACATTATACAAAGGAAGGACTCATAGGAAGGACACTGGAAAACAAGATTAGGTAAAATATTTGATTTTAAATACTTTTAGTGCTTTTTAGAGGGGAAGAAAATGGTAGGACAGTGGTAGATGTATCTTCCTATGCTATTTCAACATATGTAAGTGTAGCTTGAGTACGAACTTTGCCTCACTAAAGTTGGTTGCCTACATATTTTCAATAACACTGAACACACGGTTCAGGGCCATTTGTAGGACTCAAACATGGCACTTCTTTTGCATTTCAGATTTCTGCAAGGATTAACAGATGAGATTCCCCTCTGGTAGCTCTGCAACTCATCAGACAAAGTCAGATGATGTACAGATATTGCTACTCTCACATCAAGACAGTAGTTAAACAGTTTGTGCACAATATGCTCACCAATATCAATCAAACGTTGATTGTGTAAAAGAGCCATATTTGAAGTCCAACCACTACTCTCCAAATATTTCAGAGATAACACAAGTTCAGACCAATAAATGAATTCTTCAACATGTTAAATTTTTTAAAAAATTATTTGCCAAAAAACAGTGCATAAAATAGAAATTGCCAGGTAGCTTTAGTGGTAGCAGAAAGCACTTTGATTATCTAGGGGTAAAACTATTTCACATTCATTCCAAATAGGAGGTGAAACTATAAAAGTAGTTTGAAAAATACACCAGTGAACCAGCATGTCAGTGCAGCTCCTCATAACATGACTGGTGTGAGGTTTATCCAATCATATACACTCCTTCATGAATGCCCACTTAAAAATTAGGCAAAGCCAATCTTTTGTACACAGATCCTTTAAATTCAGACTGAAAAGAAACACCCCCTAGACAAATATGTGACTATTGAATTCCATAGGGCCATGTGTACCCAACTGATTCATTTCACAACCCAGGTGAGGCTGTGCTCCAAACCAGGGACCTGCCTAGACCCTTTTCTCCTGACCTTGAGCAGCAGCTCTCATGGAAAAATCTGTTTAAACAGATAGAGACTATTTCATTTTATATTTTGGGAAGACATAGTCAGATATAAGACTTCCTGGTTACTTTAATCCTTGTCAGAGAACAAAGAGCAAGATAAAATGTAACTTAGGGCTTGAGCCAAAATCCTTTGAAATCAATTAGATTCTTTTCATTGATTTCAATGAGTTGTGGATCAGACCACCTCTTCCTCAAGGCAGCAATAAGACACTTCCTAGAGAAGGCAGGGGTCCTCAGTTTCACCATTCATTCATTTTGATCTTTCACTGTTTAATGAATCTCTTCATCCTGCTCTTATTCTCAGCTCTCAGCCAGGCAGGCATTAGCAGCACATTCACTAGGCAGTAGACGATCACCAGTATCCATCTTTCAAAAGAGACATACAACTGAGGCCACTCAGGGCCATTAAAGATCCCATGGTATTTTTGCAAGACTAGAAATAACAATGCCAGCGTCTTGGCCAAATTCCAGCCTCTTTAATTACATTCTGTCCATCTATATTCCCTCCTTAGTTTCAGCTAGAAAAATTAGCCACCATTTTCCACTATCTTACTAATCTTTTAATGTAGAATTAATTATAACAGAAAAACTATGAGTGTAAAATACTGGCAGTTACAGCTATAATGAGAATATCATTGCTGTCCATAAAAACCAGAAAATGCAACTCTCTTTTCACAGAAAAGGTGTACATGTTTAGCACAGCAAAACCAATCATATAACTGTTTTCCATTTTTAAAAGAGAAAAGCCAAAATATGTCTAAGTGGAAAAAAAAGCCCCAAAACAACCCAAACCAAAGCTTTGTCCAACAAAAGGTAAGACAAGCTTCACACTACTATTTAATGTCAGGAACCACTGAGAATTCTTGACCAGTGCAATTATTTATGTGCCTTTTGGAGTTGGAGACACTGTGATAAGATATCCAACTATCTTGAGGAGCTCTAGACTAGAACATGCAGTTACTTTTCAGCATCCCAACTTAAAAACAAACAAACAAACAAAATTTAATCCAGGTAATTGATAATGTGTAAAATAGATGATAAGAGAGGACACAAAAAATCTAGACAACATCTTTGCATTTTTGTCTTAAGAAAAAAAGAGACTTTACATGCTTTTCTTTCCACAGTATGGATGTAACATATCATAGAGAAGACAGTGGCCCAAAGAGATCTCAGATGGTAGAAAATTTTAAGTAACAATTTGGAATAAAGATGCAGGATAACTAAGTCTCTGTGGAATACACTGAAAAAGGGTTCAACCATGAAAGCTTACAACTCATTCACTCTTCTAGGAGATGTGATTGTGATTAAAAGGTTGTTGTTGGCAACAAGTAAAATGAAGAGCACTCTAGGGGGCCCAGAGAGCAAGTCCATTAACTTCATCAGCCCTAGATTTAGATCCCACCTCAGTACAGTCTTAGGAAACAGTGAAATTGCATTTACCCATCCTAATTATGGGATTCACTGAAAAAGTAGGGCAATAGGTAGAGAATTCATAGCTAGAAACAAGGTCATGTTGGTATCTTTCTGTAGAAATAATTTGGTCATTTGCAGATCATATTAGGTCAAGTCACTTGTGGTACTATAATCAAAGCTACAGACTGGAGAGCTTCAGAGTGATGATAAATGACAGGAGATATTTTTCAAGAGTCAAGAGATCTGAAAGGAGAGAGAAAAACTAAGGAGAATCTTGCAATAAGTCCAGCTGACCAAAGAGCTGCTGTTGTTTGGATGAACTCAGGGCAATCTTCATGTTATCTGGGCTCTGTTTTGCCTCTTCAGCAGAATTGACAAAGTCTCTCATTTGCTAAGACATCTAACAGTGAAAAGCTGATATTTGGGAATTCCTAGGAAGAAACAATTCATCAATGTCAGGAAATAGCCTAGATAACTTCAGAAACGTCTTCCTTCAGTCTTCATGAAAATTTCTGAGGAGATGCACTTTAAAAACTAAGGTATTAGTATATATTATTGGTATTATTTTCTCTCAAAGGCACCAGTACATTTTTATAGCAAGGTTCTGCTGTTCAAATTATCTGCAATGTTTAGCCATCCATACAGATAGGAGTTCATCCTATCTGTAGTGGTTTTTACCTGGCATTGAGAGGGAGACTGAGCAACTGAGCTTCTGTCTTATTTCTGACCTCCTCCCGATGGTTACCGCTATAGGAGCTCTACTCCTTACACAACACATATACGATGTTTCTGATGTTTCTCAATGAGCCAACTCTAGCACTGGCATGCACATTTCTCTTGAATCCCTGCCATACATGACTATATTTTTTGAGCCTCAGTGCTCAAATGATGGCTGATGATTTCACTAGCTACACAAAATATTAGAATACTCTCTTTACTCCAGAGATTTCTTTTCCTTTTGCAGAGCATACAGCAACTTCCACATAGATTTACAAGAAAAATTGAAAGCCTAATATGTTGAATTCAGAATTTTTTTCAGTAAGAGGTAACTTCCATCAGGCAGCCAGCAATGCTGTTCACAGAGCATGCAGAAAGTAATTTTAAAAAATACAGGGGCAAATTATCTTCACTAACATAACAAGGACTTTTTAAATGTCCAGAAAATATTTCAATGGTTTTTTGTGTTACATTTTTTAGACATTACACCTGCCCAAGTTCTCAGGGTTTGCAAACATAGCTGTCAACATTCTTGTGAGAAGATTTTTTAAGCACTTAATTTCTCCTGCAGCCCATTTAATTGCTTTTACTCGCTGTTTCTGCAAGATGTACAGACAGGAAAAGCTGAAAGTGTGTTCAGAAACTCCAGCAAAACTCTTTATTACACAAGTCATTGTTAAATGTATGACTTTAAAAAATAGATAAATACGTTGTTAATCAAATCTTTTACAGATATCTCAATCCTGTAATAGGGAAAGACCAAATAATTTTCAGGCAAGTGTGTGCCCTTTTTCTACAGGTATTACTAAGCACTGGGAAACACCTGGTGCCCTCTTGCTCACTGATACTGTTTTTTCACCAACTAATTTTCCTTGATAATTTGCATTGGGCATGAAGAACCATTTGAATTTTAACATATTAAAAAAGTGTTCTCTGCAACTGATGTCTCCAGATGCAGCATGTCCTGTCCCACAGATTCAAATTAAAGACCATTACCCATCCATTGCTTACCCAAACAAGAAATCTCAACCTATCAAACCTAGCTAGTAGGTTATAGATGGAGGAAATAAATCTAGCAGCCTAATCTAATTTGTGAATGTACATAATTATGAATAATTGAATGAAGCTAAAAGAAGAAAACTCCAAGTGAATGGCAGTGCAGATCAATTCCCAAGTAAAGCAATGCACACCCAATGGTTTACCACAAATTAAATTTGACTGGAAAAAAACCTGAAAAAAATTACTCTTCTGGCAAGAAATAGAAGTGATGATCTAGCATATCCTATGAGCCCGTGATTAATTGCCAAAAAAGCCCTTTACATATTAATAACTTTCTTTTTTTGATTCTTTTGAAATGTGCTTTGCTTTTGAAAACTGAGCTGCTTTCAATGGTGTAATAAAAATAATAATAAAAAAAAAATTTGTCCTCACCACGAAAAGTATATTTCATAATTAAAAAGCTAGATATAGCCTCATTTCTAGTTTGGGGGTCAGCCTGGATGACACAATGGCCATTTCTGGCTGGACTATCTACAAATACGTAATTGGACTGTAAATTATTTTCACTATATAAATAGCTCCTGATGATATCACAATTTGTAAATAGCGCAGTCTGTTTTCCCAGAAGCAGCTTTGTGCTAGCTGACAGCTCTGAAAAGTTTCTGCACCTGATTATGCCATTTTCCTCTTCATAGCTCAATAGGAAACCAGGTGTCATGTGCCCAGTATGAATTGGGTCTGCTTTTCCAAATGTTCTGTTACATCCATGACATGTAACCACCTTTAACATCCTTGGGTCGGAAAAAAAGCTACTTGCACATATATGCATTATTTTTAAGTCTTTATTTTTATTTCACAGCTGGCTGATGAAACACACTAGAATTGTTTGGAATTCCTCAGTGCTCCTTAACAGGCAATTAAACCGAAAATAGAAATGGCCGTATGTGGTCAGGTGCATTTCTGCTACTGTATTACTCACGCTGCTGCCAGCAGAGTATTTAAAGCATACGTTGGTGCAGCTGTGCTAATGGCTTTCCAAACTTCACTACTCAAACTTGCCCTAGAGAAGCCTTAACAATGCATCCATTTACTAAGATTTTTCCATTAACCTTTCCCATATCATGGCATCTTTTTAACTTGCTTAGTGATTATAATAACAGTATGCTGTATAGTTTATATCTGAAGACCTATAAACACACATGAAATATTATACAAACCTTCTACCCTTCTCAAACAGTAAAATAGTATTTAAGAAATAGCTTTGAAGAAGAATATCCTCCTTTTCTACCTACAGAAGTTGAAGTTAAATGCATCACAGAAAAGGCTAGAAAATCCTGTGCTGAGATACTCCAGAAGCTGGCACAACATATGGCAAGATGAAATGGGCTGAGTCTCTGGAGTAATGTGGTCCCTCAGAGAGAAATCATCTTCTGCTACCTTGTAAAAATTGCCTTTTCTTGAAAGACTAGAGATTGTTGTATCCACCTCCCTTCATCCTCAAGAAGAGACAAAACTGTTACTACTTTCCTGTCTGTTCTTTAGACAAGAATGCACAAGAACAAGAGCTTAGCAAGGACCCAAAGAGAAGAGAGAGCTTTTTACAGAGGGAAGTATAAGATAATATATGTCCACAAACAGTTCTATTTTCAATATAAACATTTTCTTGCTTGTGTCCATAGAGAAAGAAAGGGGGAAGGAAAAGGATATATAGCATTTATCTACTAATGTGAATATTTTAAAGTAAAGCTCAGTTATAGAAAAGTCTTACAGAAATTATAAATAGTTTCTATTGTATGTAGCAGTTTTTGGAGAAACATCTGTAGAGTCCAGCTGAGTTAGATCTTACCTGATTCTGTAAGAATTGTCACTCATAGGGAAGAAATGGAAGCATGTAGGCTGACATAACCACACAATCAAGTGGGGCCATTTCTAGGAAAAAGAGAACCCTGGTCATAGAAACTGCAGCATCCAGTGGAGAAGCAATCGGCCCAGGTGGAGGGAGAAGGCAAGAGTTTGAGATTCAAACTCTAGATCAGGAAGCCCAAGGAGCTCCTCCCTTCGTGCACACACGTGGCAGGGGTGGCTGGGCTGCCAGAGGAAGAGAGGAAACTATCCCAGCTCTCAATTACAGGAGTGAGAACTGTGGCTTAGTAAAGTAAAACACAGCTGGAATGAGGACTACAGACAGCTATGTTGTATCAGTGTTAAATTGTGTTTCTAAGTTTCTGCACTGAAACTGCCATTGTTGAAAAGACGTATTAGATTTACTGATCTACACATGAAAGTCTTGTTAAGGTTAATGAGAATTCCTGTTGGATAGGCGATAACAGACTTTTTCATCGTTACTACAACACCAAAATGTTTTCCCATATTTCAGGATTAGAAAGCAGTAGGTGTCCTGAATTCTAGGTCTCTGACAAGCCCCATGAGAAGTTCATATATTTAGATGAGCAGCAATGTGGAGGGTGTCAGCTAATCATATTTTGAACCTAACTGCAACACAGATTAATTGGAAATACAATGAAAGTAGCCTGTTTGAGGAGAGGGTGAAGCACTGAACTGATAGATATATCATGCCTTTTTTTCACTTACATGTCATATGTTCTTTATTATTTCTTTATATCTAGATTCTTTCTAGATTTTCTTTTAAGCTGAAATATCAAATGGCATTTATCTAGGCTTTTTAAAATCATGACAAGATAAAAGCCAATCTTTTTGTAATCAGTATGCAGAGAAGAAGAGAAGCAGTAGTAAAGCAGTTGATGCATGTTTGCTGACAAAATATTTAATCCAAACATTTAATTTCAATCTGCCACTGTTCTCAGTTGGTATAATTACTTTAAGCAAATATCATGTAGAAAGGAACAGAAAATAGTCTCAGCTACTGAAATGTAAATAATAAAACATAATCATAATCAAATGTTTAAAGCAATATAATTCCATTCTAGGATCATTTTGTGTGGACTATTTTAAACGTTTAAGTGATTTTAAATTATTTCTGACATAATGGCCTATGATGCTGCCTATACTGGCAAGCAGTGGAAAAGATTTAATTCTCTCATCTGTTCATACACATCATTCTTCAAAGGTACATAGGGAAATTGCACTGCAGTCCCTGGAAAATTTTAGACTTTTGCCTTTCATGTCATTGAACATCAAAATCAACACAAACTTTGGGTACTGATCAAAACAAGCATTTGTGGGATTTAACCAAATTAATATGAACAATGTATATCACTTTTAAGCTTACTTGAAACCTGGTTAGCTCAGCACCTGGTGACGGAGGCTCCGAATTTTAGGACGAAATTTTTGGGCAAATTTTCTGTTTTCTGGAAAATTAGGAGTTTAAAACACCACCCAAAAGCCACTTTGATTTTCTACAATAAGTTAATCAATCCATCACAAATCTTGTGGCTCTACAAAGGGCTAAGAGTGTGAATAAGTTGGATTTCATTGATGACTAATTCTTTTCTTGTGGTTTTCCACATTCTTCTATTACAATGCTTGTCTATAGCACTGATGAGATTTTGGACTCTGTTCTAGAAGTTATATAGACTTGTAATACTTAAATACAATATAAAACTGCAAGCCAAATGTATGCATTACATGTATGCATTATTCAAAACAAAACCAAAAAAGAAAGAAAAAAGGCTGCTCTTTAGTGCTATTCTCTAGTGAGTAGAATTTACTTCTGTGCAGAGGATCATTACAAAGGGAGAGCAGAACTCAAGTCTTGTTTAAACACTGACTTGCATATTAATTGGGAAAATTGCAATTACTCTAACTACAAAGTTTTTAGATTGTTTTACATTTTGGAGAAAAAACTCAGTTTAATCACATGGGTACCAATCATATGAGGAAAATTATTACATGGCTGAGAAGGGGCCAGGGTAAAGAATAGAAGAAGCTTTGTTTGCTAATTGAGAGCAATTTTTTTTTAACAAAGGTCTGTATTATATTATAAAGTTTGATCCCCAAAGTAACTTGCCTTCACCTTTTCCTCTTCAGAGACTTCCTCTAGAACAGAAACAGGTAAGAGCATTAATGTGAAGTACAAGAGACCATGGAAAATCAGTCCTCTCCTCTCCTTCAGCTGCTCAGGCCAGTCCATAGCACTTGCATGTCCTTGCAGACCGGGAGCCCAGCTCAAAGCCTGCGCTGCCAGTTCCCAGTCACGTTCCAGTCTCTCGGTTCACCTAGACACATAGCACTGTTTGCATGTATAGGAGGTGAGAGAGAAAACATTTCCACTTGCGGTGGTGAGAGGGAGGCATTTTTGTTTGTTTCTGTATATGGCAAAAAACACAAGTTCATTTCAAAGCAAAATGATGGATGTCCTTAATTTGTTACTTACGAAGCGCATGAGCAGATGAGATAATCCAAACCAGAGAGGTTATCCTGACTACCTAGATAGAACAAGCAAATCAGAAACAATCCAGAAAGAAAAAAAAAAGAAATGTTGTAAAGTGAACTAAGCAGGATCCAAAGACACTCTCAGAGTCATGTAATCTCGAACATAATTACACCAATATTTCTCTGAAGTGAAGTTACAATTTTGTTTACTTCTCAGGCAGACTCACCTGTATTACAGGTCAAGCATGCGTGTCAAAATCGGCCGGCTTTTCAGCAGTGATTGCTGCTACTTATCGGGTTTGTTTCCATGGCTAAACAGGTAGAGCTCCCCTCTCCTCCCCAGCCCCGGTACCAAACCAGAGCGGGGCGGGCGGGGAAGGCACAGCTGACAATGGCAGCAGAGGCTTTATTTATTGCTCCCAGCGGGGGTGTGATGCCGCAGCTTCTTTACAACCATCAACACCCTGGGGCTTTTTAGTTCCACATATAAGACAAGGAAGATGGGGGATGACAACTAACGTCAAGGGATTAGGTACCTGAATCCTATCCCAACTACTGGCAGACTCCAGCTGTGTCTAAATGTTTTTTGAAGAATTTCTGATGTTCAGTGGCTGCTGATTACTTCCAGATTTTAGTTCTACACCAGTGGAGCTCTGCTACAAAGAGTTTAGCAGTTGTTGTTAAAAATTGCAATTGCACCAAAGAAATACCTTCTTTAAAACCAGTTTCAAAAATATTACAACATAAAAAAACCCAACAAAAACAAACAAAAGCACCGAACCAAACCTACAGGCTCTTCACAGTGAAAGAACACAGAGAAGTAGGAGGGAGGTGAGGAGAGAGGGTGGAGATGACAGTGATCACTTTAGCTTTAAGTCCGTCTCAAACTTTCCTTTAAATGTTATGATGGTATTTTAATCTTCAGGAGGATGATTTAGATAAATGTTCTATAGAAAACATTTCCTTTCTGTTGAGTCTACATAATTTAAGGTTCAACCTGGGCCATGTCTGGGACTTTTCTTCATTATTGTCAATATAAGAGAATGTGTATATTCAGACATATCTCTTATTTAAATTAGATACCATTAGATAGTAAGATACAATTTCAGTATTATAAAATGAAATAGAAAGTGTTTTTTAACACACACAAAAAATCCCATATATTCTCTTTTCAGCTGCATACATGTTTCTAGTAAATCAGAGGCCATTCAGTGAGTTGCCTAAAGGTAAACTTGGTGAATCTGAGCTACTTAGTCTAGAAAACTACCAATAAGGTGTCACTTGAGTTTTCTTCAGCTTCCTAGAGAATGAAAGGCATAATCACCATATTTATATCTAAATACTTCATTGTTTTGTCAACAAAGAAAACATATTAAGAGAAAAACCTTAAAAGAAATAATATCATTTATATAACTACCTTTTGTATATTTCTCCACTGAAATTAAGACAAGTTTTGAACAAAGCTCAGTGAAAGATAGACTGCTTCCTTTGTAAGGTTGGTTGGTTTTTTTGTTTCCAGGTACGTACATGGTTTTAAATAGCAGTCAAGGCTAAAACAGACATTTTAGTCATAGACAAATTTAGAAGAATTATTATTTCCATCAACTTTTTTCTCAATGTAAGTGTAAACTTTTTAATTCACCAAAGCACCTTCCCACAAAAGAAAAAGGAAATTAAAAAGAGGAGTACGAGAAAAGGGAAAGACTAAAAGAGAGAGACTAATGGAAGATTTTCCAGTACTCTTAAGCAACTGTGAAAGTCCTTAAAATCTTGGTAGTAAGACAAAAGCACGTAAACTAAAATTCACTTCAGAAATGCTCACTATGTTTAGATAGACACCGTTCACACAGCAGAGTTCAATTCTGACGTGAACTTCTTTCAGTTTTGCAATGCAATACGGGAGGAGCTTACATCTTTCTAGCAAGCTCCAGGAGAGGACAAAAATAAATTATTTGAGCAGGCTATAGCCCAAGCAGCAAAAGCCAGATACTACTGCATATTCACATAGTGCACACCAGACAACATGTCTGTTTCATGGCAGTAGGGTTTTTGGAGTACAAATTCAACATGGGAATAGATTTCAAATCTTTTCAGATCCAAAATGGATCTGAAGCTGGATGTACAGACTCCTGATGCATCATCAGCACTATTATCTTGTTACAATGTATGCATTCATTAGAGAGGAGTTGTTGTGATTTTGGGTGAAGTAATTCTCTGATGGTGAGCTGTATTTGTAGCACTGACTCTTCGCAGCACGCAATATACCACAGCCAGCATTGTCCAAGAGGGGATTATTTCATTCCACTACATCATATCACAACTGACTGTACCTCATAGTACAAACGCAACCTTGTCATTGCAATTTTTTGTGTGCATTATAGCTCACTGAAGTCTCATCTCCCACACTGAATAGCCCACTGCCATATAATACATGACACTACAAATGAAAAAGGCAAGATCACAACAAGGGAGATATTGGTCATAGCTTCCTTTACAGAGCTGGCTGTCTCCCAGATCACACATGTTCTGGAACTGCATCCAAAGCTCAAGCAGGGGACAGTTTTGCTGTCACCATCATGTGTCTGCTGGCCTCTTTGCAAACATGGCTTACTTTATTTAATCATTGGACAACTTAGCAGCAGTTGCACATAAACATCTGGTGTCAACACTGCTCCTTAGTTATCCAAGAGGCCAATGTATAACTGAAAACAACAAAATCTATATCCACATTCTCATCATTGTCCATACATTTCTTCCATCCAAAATCACCTCTGCAGTATCAAGAGATGTAAAGGTAGAAATGAGAAGGCAGGAAGAGTTAGGCCTAGTCAGATGGGAAGTCAGATGGGGAGAGGGCACACAACAGGGTGAGGTGCCCTCCTCCTCCCTGGGTCTGTATTCAAGCCCTGCCCTGCAGTCAGGGTGAAAACCCAGCCTCCTCTGTGCACTGGGTCAAATGATAACTATGCTGGGGGATGGCTGTTTGACTGGGACTCTGTGCTTAGGTCTCTCTGTTGATGTATATTAAAACAGTGTAAAACAACCTACACCAAGAAAAGTGGTGGAAGTGGGGGGGTTCTTTGGGATTTTCCAAAAGGATTAAGTCCCCCTCCAGTTTCCCATCCTAACACTCTCTCATGTCATAATACCTGGTGCTAAGCAGCTTGCCTTGACCACTGTTGTTCATAAAGGAGAGTACTGTCCCATTGTTCCCTTATGTTACCCTTGTTTCATCCATCCTTTGTGTACAAGTGTAAACCTTTTACTTACACCACAGGTTTTCCTGTGCAGTGATTGTCTTTGTTATACATTTGTAAAGTGCTTAACTCAAAGAGTCCATGGCCTATACATGCTACTGTTATAAAATGATAATAATAGGAGGCAGATGACTTAGAAGGAAGTGCATGAATTTTTCAAACAGGTATGCGCAAATCAGAAAAAAACCCTTAACAGTGAAAATTCTTGATGGTTAGCAGAGTAAGTGAAATACATGAGTGGGCAATTGCCTATTGTATTGTTTTATACCATTGTGAAAAATCTTTTAACAAGCTTCCCCCTTCAAGAATTATTTCCATCTAGTTAACATGGAACCACTAACTCCAAAGTTTCAATTTTGTTTAGGATATAAAACAATTTAGCCAGCACAGAGAAACAATGCACCGCAGGGAAACATTTTATATAAAACTGAAGTGTAATTTCTGCTATTCTTACATACCTAATGAATACACTTTAATACAGCAGTACAGTAGAGACTGAGATTTCTTCAGTCACAGACACATGGAAAATGTTTGTAAATAATTTTATTCATGTCCTACCACCTCTGATTTTCTAGCAAAACAAAAACTTTATAATACATTTAGGACTACACAGTAAAATATTCTGTTTCTCAATATTAAGGGGTTTCTGTTGCTCTTAACAAGTTCAAGAGGTGCTTTTTATTGGTGAGAACTTTCTTTCTAATACTCTAAAGAAATACAGGTGATTTCAGGTTCAGATCAACTTACTTGGTGCAGATCACAACACCTTATCTGTACCGATAGCTTTCCAAAAGCCAAATTTCAGTTCATTATCAAAGGATGAATGTGGCACAAAAACTCACAAAAGAAATTTATAAATGTTTTGAATGATACAGTTAATTTTAGCCCACTTGCCAAGTTTTGCACTACACATCCCATGCCCTGCCTGCATAGTGCTCCCCACTCCTTGGCAAATTTAAAATCTTGAGCTAATCACTTTACAGTTATCTCTGAATCCATCACACAGCCAGGCTGCAAATGGCTTGTCAGGGCACTGTTTTCCTTCTTCATTCTGCCTCCTTTTAAGTTAGTAGTAGCACTTTACAACAGAAGAACATCAATTAATAGTAAATTATTACAGAATTCATGTGGGATCATATATTACAACATCCTTGATGCCAAACCCTTTCACAATGATGAATATCAATATGGAGAATACCAAACACAACTTAAAATGATTTTGCCATTCCTGAAAAATGTTGCCAATCTACCTTTGATTCCAAAGAAGCAGCACATCTTTATCTGTTTGAAAATACGAACTTTTGCTCATGAGATCTACACAAAGTCTCTTTTATGTAGGTCAAAGGATGCTTCCCCTATGCCCATTTAATATGTTTTCTGTGAAGTTCTGTGTGCTGCCCTTAGGGCCATGCACATGCTGGCTATATGCATGCAAGTTGCACAGCAAGTTCTTCCCCCTGCCCCATCACAATATCTACAGTTCCATCTGCCCTGTAATGAAATTGTGTACCTCCATCTATTTTTCAAGCATTTTTAAGTGTCACACATACAGTAAATCACTGCTTTATGAATAGGCCTCAAAGACAAGGACACAGTTTACAAGAAACTTAGCATTTAAGCTATTTTCATCTTGACAATGACTGACATGTCTCTCAGAGAATATTATATATTTAGAGTACTTTGAAGGCACTGTGCTTAAGAAACATGTCTCATCAATTGGATGAACTACTGAACTAAGTCTTAAATGTTTAAAGAAGGGTCAAAAAGACACCCTGCTACAAAAGTGTGCAACCTACACCTGACTCATAACAGAGTAGAAATCCACTCAGTGAATATTTTTGCAAGTTTTCTTTCTGTTTTAAAAAAAAATCTTATACTTTATCTCTGAATATTTATCAGACCTGGAACTGATATCCTAAGAAGTAAAAGCCAAACTCTAAAGGAAAAGAAAAAAGAAATAGCACACCCCATTCTTCATAAACTTCATGAGAATTTCCTCAACACGTGTCTCCATTTATACAACGCATCAAGGGAGGCTAGAATCCAATTTCAAATCAAATAACCTCCATATCGATGTGTGGTGTAGTTGACAATGCACTCTTATCAAGTCGTGCTTTCTGGTGGGTAATGCGCACAATATAGCTTAGAGCAGCCATTTGGCAGAACACTGCTGTAGTCAAATTGAAATAGCCTTTAGTACCTTGGTTAAAATGGAGAGCTGTAAGGAATGCCTGTCATTTGATGAAAAACAGTGTCCTTAAATTAAGAAAAAGAATTTCCCATGAAAATAAAACAATGGCACAGATGTTAGGATCTTATTTAAAACTGTAAAGGCACAGTGCAGCAGAGAGACACAATTTGTTAGGAAACAAAAGATCATGTACCAGTGACCAAAGATTTGCTGCTAGATTCCTGTCATAGAGGTAGCAAGAAAATGTGAGTTACTTACATATAATTGCTCATTCCTCAAGGGAACTGACACCTTTAAACTGACATCACAATACAGAACAAATATATATCTTACCAAAATAAAAACCATGGTAAAAACCATATTTGATCACATGAAACAGGTAGAGTAGCTAATGCAATATTATACATTTAGGAAAAGTACAGCTTTTTTTTAAGCACTAAGATGTATCTGATGGATCATATAAATAAGGAGTCAGCTAACATACATAGAAATTCACACCAAAAATAGATTATGAATGAGATTTAAAAATCACTGAAGGTCATGGGAAAAAATTCCACTTACATCAACAGATCCTTTGAAATGTCCAGTTACTTCACCCAAAAAAATCACATAGCTAAATCAGGGACCTGAAACACCATTTTTAAATAAGAACCTTGGAAGTATCAAAGACCTGAAACTCTGTCTTTTCCTAAGCAAGCAGTACACTGGACTGTTGCCATCAACAGCTCAACTAGTAGGTCGAGGACAGCAATTCCTCCTCTTTCCTGGGTACTTGTTAGGGCACACCAGAGCAATCCATTCAGCTTTGGCTCTCCAGTATCACCAATATCTTTGATGGTGAATTGTAGGGACTCCAGCAGAGGCCACCAACACAAGCAGGGAGCACATAACCTTCGAGAAGGGGCCAAGGCTTGTTCCGCCCAGAGAGGAGGGGGCTTGGGTGGAACCTCACAGCACCTCCCTGTGCAAGGGGGGAGATTACCTTGTTCTAGAGCAAGGCTCCTCACTGAAGTGATGCAGGAGAAGGAGAATCAAGTGTCACAGATTAAATCAGAAGACTAGAAATAATGAAAATAAAAATCCTTAAAAGGATGGTTAGGGACTGGCACAGACTTCACCAAGAAGTTGTGGAATCTCTGTCTTGGGGAGTTTCATGGCCCAGCTGACTGAAACCCCACAGCTGATATTGCTCCACATCAAGAAGACTAGGGCTCCCCAAGCCTGATCTAAATAAGTAACAGAGCACCACCGAGATTGTTTTCTTCGATGACATGACAGCAGACACATTAAGGAAATTACAGTGATAAAACCAAACAGTGCTTGTTTTCTTTAAGAATCAGCATTCACTGCTGAAATTTATAAATACTTAAAGAAGTTTGTATGTTAAATACATGTGTTTTCCACTTTGCTAATAGTGCTAGATATAAGAGCATATGAAATTTGAAAATCTGTGTTAATTCGGTGAAAATCTGTGTTAATTCAATGCCATATGGCTATAGGCATTCATCCAAGAAAGTGGCATCTCAACAAATGATTAGAAGAGCTTTCCAGATTTGAAGTTTGAATTCAGTGGAGAACCCAGTTGACTGGCTGCTTAAAGTAAATGAACCTCTTGCAGGGCCTGCCTCCATGTCTTTACTTTGGGAAAGACAGTCTCTCACTTTCAATAGCAACAGCAACTCAAGAAAGATTTGCAGGGGTTTTTACACCTCTCTGTTTCCCTAGCACTCTCTGAGAAAGGCTTATATTCTACCTTTCACCTCACCCAAAACAATGACAGGAAGAAACACAATAAAGCACAATAGCATATTGGAAAGGGCTACATGATTTTCCGAAATTTCCCCACCCAGCATACCAGAATGCAGAAGGAGCTGAACAACTCTACCCAACACTACCGTGAGAAACTGCTAACTGCCAGGAGCAATCATAAGAAGAAGAATTTAAAGAAATAATTTGTATTCCACAGTGTAAAATAACATTTTAAGTAATCTAAATGTTAGGCAAAATTTAGTCAATTATTAATATCAACCAAAAAAAGAGGCTGCCAATACCATATTGTGACCAGTCAGAAATTTTAAGGGAAGACTAAGAACACTATGAGATTACCTTGCTTAAGCTTGATCAGGGAAAAATAAAAAGAAGCTGCTTAAAATCATGTGAGCTAATGCATAACTTAGCGTGCACATATACACTAGAAACATAAAGATATATCAACAAAACTTAGGGGTTTTTCTTCAGATCAATAGTTCTGTTATGGCATGGTGAATCTGACTAGAAAGTCTAAATGGAAGCAAAAAAATAGATACCAATTGTATCAAAACTGTACAAGTACTATTTTTGATAATGTATCAGAGTAACTAGAAAATCTACAGACTTACAGATTCAGACTTCACAAACAGCAAATGAGCGGTCAGACTGGATGCAATGGGATTAATCAGCATGTGAAAAATCTCTCCTTTGTGCATCTGAAGAATTAGAACCCTCATTTAAGCCATTTCACAAGAAAACAATTCCCTCTGCGTAAGTGGTTTTGGCAAAGATAAGGTATTGCTTTGTTTCAACTACTGTATTTTCGAATTTTGATTCTTGACTCCATGCTGGAGATGTATGAACATTTTAAAAACTTGTCAGACTTTTCAAAATTCATGTTCTTGTTTAAGTGTCTGTAAGTATTACTGATGGAGACTTTTATCTGAATCAGTTTGTTCATTACTAAGTGCTAAGAAACATTAGAGATGAAGTACATCTGTGATCTTAGATAAAAGTATTCTGTTCTGTTCACAGTTAACTCAATAAAAGAATTGCATCAGACCAAATTAACACATCATGTGAAATCTCGAAAGAAAGGCCTCTATGAAAAGTGATGTTGGTAAAAAAGTACAAAACACTTCTGTCTTCAGAAACAGTTGTGAATCAGTATCCAGCAGAACAGGATGATTGAATACATTGTCACAATACTTAAAATTAAGGTTTTGACCTTTTATCAAAATGAAATATCCTATAGATATTTTCTTAATGCTAGGCAGTCATGCATGATCTCCTGTCCAGATTAGAGACACAAAACATTTCACTTAATTAAATATAAACTGTAACATAGATTTTACACATGGGCAAATTCCTGTTATTTTACTAAATCTAATTTTCGTCACAAAAAGTGAAATTCTTCCTACTGATTTCAGTGATAGTGTATCCTGTTAGTCTGAAAAATTTAGTATATATATCATGGCCCCTAGGCTTCCTCTTTACTAGAATAGTATAAATGACAATAGTAAAACAGATAGGGAATTAACTATTATATAATTATTTCAGCTATATATTAGAATTAAATAAAGCGTGATTTTATCTACCCCCTGTTTTCTGGAGGACAGACCCAAATCTTGCCTTTTTTTGTAGTATTTCCTTAAATTGTCTTATCATGATTTGCAATTTGAATTCAAACGAAAAAAAAACCATCATTCTTGTGTGGTCTTATACTTGATAGTGGGCAAAGCTTAAGAAAGTGTGCAGCACTGCATGCGAAGCAATCACATATTATCTAGAGGATTCTTGTCTTTCAGGCTGTGTGAGGTACATGGGAAATTTCATTACAGAGTTTGCATCTCCATCATTTATTATCTACAGAGACAGACTGGCATTTCTTGCAATCGGGGACAAAAATACTGTGTGGATAACAACTCAATTATGTCTTAAAATTAAGTTTGAGAGAAAAGTTTGTGCACTGTATAGCTCATGCAAGTATTTTCTCAGAGGCTTTTAGCTCCGAGAAAGCGAACTGTGAAAGGACCTTTTGAAGCAGAATATAAATAAATATGAGAACTACTAATTAAGCTGAAAGATTCATTATATATTTTAAAGTATATAAGTCATTAAACGTCTTCCCTACGAGAGAAACATCTTCATTTATGAGATTTCACTAAGACATTATGAAAACAAGGACCTGAGAGAGGGAGTTTCAGAGGAGAATGTCTTGTGCATGAGTCACAAAGTTTTCAAACAGCACCTGTTCCTTTCTCTATTACTTATTCCAGAATAACAATCACAAAAACTTTATAATTTTATTGAAGAAAAATTAGTGTAATCTCATTAATAGTACCTACACAAAAATTTTAATTTGGTACTTTTTTCTTTTTATATTTAAAGGGATAATGTTAGATTTCATTTTAAAAATATCTTTTTATTTTCTGTTGTTAAAACAGGCCCAAACAGTAGCTAATGGTCTTTCTGAAAACACTAGTCATTTTATGCAGGGAAGACATGCAGCTTCTAGGTCATTTAGAAGTTCTGCATCATCCAGATGTGATGAAGAAAACCCCAAATTTCTAATAATTTAACATTCTGCACAACTGCTGCCAGCAGGGCCAGATTTGAGTGACGATCGTACCTGTTCTGATGCCACTCCAAGCACCATGGGCAAAGGCTAAACCAGCTGACTTATAGAAACTGTTGAAATGCCACAAAACTGGTTCATATCCTGACACATACTAGAGCAGAGACAGCAACACTACTTTGTTGCTGGAAGGGTTCATTTTGGCTGTGTGTTGTTCACTTTTTGTTCTGTTCTTTCATTCATCATGGATATGCATGTAATAATAAGTGAATAAGTGATATATGAAAATGTTCTTTTTAATGCAGGACAAAACTCAGACTACACATCCCTTCTGGGCATTGGATGGGGAGGTCTGTCAATGACAGTGCACCTTCAAGAGTCAAATTCTTTTGCACTGCCTTCCTCCCCCTAAAATTTGTGAATGGGCAGGCAGACAACATCACTCCTCAAAAACAGCAGCTTCAAGTCCTGGTTGATCACTGGCCCAAGGCTGGCTACTCCACCAACAGCAAATCTTCACTGATCTCCTCTGATGTCTCCATACAGGGAAGGCAAGGGAAGGACTATACTAGGGTAAAAAGAAGAGCAGACAGCCTTGCTTCCACTTCCTACTGAATACTGTCATAGAAATAAGCAGATCTGAGCTCAAAATCTCAAAACTTGTAAAGCACTCCAGCATAAATAGGTGATTTTCAGCAAAAAAAAAAGAGTAAAAGCATTTTAGATGCTGCGTTACACTCTTAATTGTTGGATAATATGTAGCCAAATCTTGTTTATTAGCATTCCAGTTACTTGTCATTAGTGAGAGGCTAACTAAGATTGAAGACTAGGAATTTCAGCAGCTGTGATGTGGTGTTTTGCTTTTGTAGAGGGGTTTTTTGACTTGCTTTTGTTTTATTTTTGAGGGGGGAGGGGCTGGTGTTTGTTTTTAGCTGTGGAAAGGTTTGAAAAGCTAAATGAAATGTGACATGCTTTCCAGAGCAACTTTGATTTAGCCAGCAAGGAAGTGTGGAGGGGACTGCATCTCCTATATCATTGTGTGCTTTCTGCTTGGCTTTGGCAATAAGCAACTCAAAAAGATAAAATGTATTTGCAATAACTGAAAGGAAAACTATGAATAGAGAAATTACCATACCAGTGGAAATGATCTGCTCTCACATTGTGAGACCAGCTGTTCTAGCCTTCATCATTTGTACGTTTGCAGTATGAAGGGTGAATATACCCCATTATTGGAGCTGTGCACAACCTAGCCTGACCTAAATGCCAAGAAATAAGCAAGTGAGAGTGAAGCATCAGTGGCAAATTGGAATCTAAGGCCTTTTGTGCTTGTTAAATGGTGGAATGATTATAATTGGAAAAAGTGATGTGCATTAGTTCTGAGTGAATGTACAAGAAATGACAAGCGTGTAACTTAATGATTACTTCACAACACCCAGGACTGCCTTCTAGTCTTGCACTGAGAGGCTGAGCCCTACAGCAGAGAAAACTGCATGTCTTCTCCTGCTATTCATGGGCATCCTCCACAGGTCACATGGAAATAACCCTGAAGTGATAAGTCTCGGTTTAGGAAGTCTGCTGCTTAAGCTTGTATAAGTCATTGTGACAGAGCATTTTTTTTCTCTCTCCACAAACCTTTGTCTGTATTAGTAGCAACTGAGCAGAGTCCAGCTTTGAATGAAAACACACACTCATTGTTTATTCTCACAGGTAGAAAGCATATTCGCAGTCAACATCTGTAAGACCTGCTTGACTACACATCATTTAGGCTTTATTATTTTTCATGTTTTCATTGTGTAGATCACCATGGTGGTAGCAAAAAAACCCCAAAAAAACCTAGTAAAACATTAGTCCAAACATACTAATGAATAATTTCAAGTGAATAAGAAAATTAATAACTGCAGATTAATTAAACTTCTTTTTACAGCTGGCAGAAACTATTTCCCAGGATATTAGAAATTCAGTACAATTAATTTTTCTTCATGTTACAATAATTTCTGTCTAGGAAAAGCATTGCCAAGCATTTCCTGGATGATAGGCATGTGCTTTATGGTAGGCTCGTATCAAGATTCAGGGTTAAATGCTCAATGAAAATGTATAGTACATAAATCTACACACAGAAGTGGCAGGCAGAGTGTCAAGAAGCAATCATCTCCAAAGTCAGTTTACCCTCACAACAGGGGCCTTGTCATGGTCAGAGTTAAACAGGCTCTGGATAGGACTGAGCTTCTGTCTGCATGAAAGAGTCAGAACTGGGGAGTTTACCAGGACATTGGAAATTCACAATTAGCGATATAATAAACAAACCAATCCTAGTTACTTTTCACAGAGAAGCTCCTGAAAAGCAGTTTACCAAAAATCATTCCACAGAATTTTTTTACTGATGTTTGTTTATATGTTACTTTCAATATGCTGTCTTTAAACTGGAAGAATTCCCATATCCTCAAGTAATTAAGACCTTTTTTTTCATAAATGAGAAGTTGCAATCCCTTTCTACCTGACTAGCTGAAGTCCATTGGAAACTGCTGAAGATGCTTAGCTGAAGAAGTATTTTTTTGATATATTATGATGATAGAGATCTCAGTATTAAACAAAAAAATATAAAAGTTGATCTTTAAAAAGTTAAATTACTAATATAATTATCTAACTCTTGTTTAATACAGATATTGAAGCTCTCATATGTCAAGAGGTAACCCAGTACTGTAGACAATTTACATAAATCCAAAAATAAGCCAGAAATTGAACGACTGCTATAAGTAACACATGCAACAAAAGTCCCTAATCTTCAGGTCCCAAACAGAGACTTATGACAGCTCTTAATGTTTTGCCATTCACACAACAGAAGAAAATGTAGCCCTATTTCTATGTAAGAACCTTTCTTGTTTCTATGATGGAATGTCTAAGGAACCTGTAGAAATGCAAAAGTAAAGAGTAGCTACTGCCTTCTTACTTCAGATATGTCAACCTTCCAGAACAGCCTGGAGGTTCCCAGTCTTGCCCCACGTTTTCCCATGCAAAAGATTTGGAAAGATGGAACATCAGGGAAAGAGCTGTTCTCCCTTGTTCTCTTTCATTAGTAATGTTCATTTGAATATGATTTACTATGGAAAAGGATGTTAATAAGAAATGCTTTTTTACATTTATTAGTGGAGAGATGGCCTGACAGTTGGGAAGGAGAATGTATTATAAAGACGATAGTGCAGGTAATATCCTGTATATTGAGTCTAATCACCCATTTAAAGTTAAAACAGGAGTTGTTAAGAATGTAGTGAATCACACTCTAATGATTAGTGATGAGAATCACCTAGATAATGAAATTGGTATTGAGAAACAGATTTTTCGGCAGGATGATTATCCCACAAGATTGATTAAAAGGATAATTGTAGAACAATGTAACCTTTTCCATAATTATAGCACTGAACTTGTTTAAAGCCATTTGTCATAACAGTGTGGCTCTCCCATATCAGAAAGAGACTGACCACTGATTAACACGATACTTTATTACCTTCCAGGAATGTGAGGTATTGCCACACCTGTACAAGGTGGTTTTAATATCTCTGCATCGAAAGTTAAGAATATTGTAAAACCACTTCAAGCAGTTAGAACTATAAAATTCCATGTGGTTGCACATTTCTAACTGCTGAATCTCAAGGATGAGTTTTCCATCCCTTTTACTGTGAGGTCCCATGACAATAACACTATAGCACTCGCTCACTTGTACTGGCACATTTACGAGACGAGACTGCTTTTCAACAGTTGGCACAGCAAAAGAAAACATCAGAAAGCTTTAAAATTGTACTCAAAGAAGTTCTAAAAGATCTGCAGCTGGAAGTGCTAAAAGTTCCAGTATTTGAGATATGAAATAGGAGGGGAATAAAAGATTAGTTTTTTCGGTTTGTGGTTTTTTGTTGGGGTTTTTTTCTTTAATATTTTAATGAGCAGTTTTAATTAGCTTCAGTGAGAAATTCCTTAAGATTTTTAAGAATTTCCTGGTATTCTTTACAATACAATTAAATCTTTCAACATTTTAGCCACATATTCAAGTAGTAAATTTTTAACATGGAGGAATCTTTTCATCCCTAAGGATGATGAAATCAGGGAGCAAGCTTATTAAAAGAAGCAAACAAATATGATGATGCTGACATGAATGTGGGCTACAGCATTTAGGGGAAAGAAGTAAAATGTCTAGTACCCACAAGTAAACTTTGCAATGTTTTCTCCACAGACTAGATTTCTTCAGACAATTCTGTCAGTTTACAAGTAAGTTTCTCCCTTAGCTTTGTTATGACAGAAGTGCTTAGTTTTGCTAGTTCATGTGAGGCCTTTTAAATTAACAAAGCAGAATCCACAGTTTCACACAAGAAAACACTCACAGGATGTGTATGAGAAACACTCTCAGACATTAAATAACTGTGAGTTAAAATGCAGCCACAAAGGCCCAGGGAAGGGCCTTCACCTAAACATCTTTCTCAGGCAGACACACCAGCAACACCAGAACAAGCGAAGTTTTTAAAACTTCCAAAAACGAAAATTCCTCAGCCTCTCCGCATAACCAGCACCTCCTAGTGAAAACATTTCTAGCAAGTGTCTCTTCTTAAACCATCTGGTACCATAAAGAAGAGTTCTCTCCCTAGTTGTAGGCTACTTCTTCTTCCCCTCCCAGTCCCCTCAACCTCTCATCTTAGGTCAAGTACAAGAAGTCCTTTGCTTCTTGTGGGTCCTCTACTGGATCATGCCTAACTTTTCAACATCCTTCTTGCACAAGGACAGCCCAAAACTGGATACAGTATTCCAGGTAATGCCCGACCTGTGCCAGGAGAGGTAGATAACAATCTCCCTCCACTAGCCATGTCTCTCCTAATGTAGGCAAGGGCACAGCTTACATTACTTCCTGTATGCACACACTGTTGGTATTCAGGAATGTGATGCATTCAGTCAGGTTTCAGTCTGTACTGACACATGGAGTTACTTTTCTTCAAGTGCAGAACTGTCAATGGTTTTGAGATTTCTGTCAGTCCCTCGCTTCTACTCAACTGAAGCTCAGGTGGATGGGATTATCATCCCCTGCCCATCACTTCGTGTCCTCAGCAAATTTGGTGAGGTTTACATCATCCAGCTTGCTAATGAAAACACTGAATTCTACCAGTTCCAGTATCAACCCTCGAGATCATACAGAGGTTTCATCCTAAAGTTTGATTTATTTTTAGTTTTTCTTAAATTTGCAATTTGAGATAAGATGAACACTCTTTGGTATCATAAATCACATTTTAGCTTTAAAAAATGTGCCACTAATCTATGGGTTGATCAGGTGTGGAATGGTAGGGGGAGGCAGAAATATCTCGATAACTGTATTTTGGTCAGGCAGCCCTAATGATCAGAGATGTAATGGTTTTCATTTAAGAATGATGCTCTTCAAGAGGCTCTGATAGAGCAAACACAATGCTTGGCAATAACACTAATAACACATTATTATTACTGTTGGGCTACTATATTTCAAATTTTTAGGTACTACTTTGTGCTAATGTATTTCAATTCACACGCGAGTACATTTGATGAAGAGAAGTGTATATAGGCTAAGTTCTTCATTCTCCTCATGTTGTTTTAGCCTGCAGAATAATAATTATGGGAATCCACCATCTGGTGAACATATGTAAGGTTTGACTCAGCCCAGGGAGAGGACAATAAGTGGCCTACTTCAGGTGAGTAACTGTAGGGCCTCTAATCTGTCCAAGGTAATGACGGATTCCTTCCCTCCTCCTGGAGCAGGCAATAGTACATTAGGGGGCCAGCAAGAGACTTTATTTGTTTTAACTCACCTAGGGCTCTTGCATTCATTTGCGGAAGCCAGCAGCAGCAATTCCAGACGCTAATGAGTAATGACATGGCAGGAGGAAATATGTGACACACAGTCAGTGTGTGGCTATGCACCATTTGATTATGTGCTGAGCTAAGAAGTGGGAACAGCCTGACAGCGGCAGCTCCTGCAAGGCCTCCCGCTACAGCCATCTAATGGATGCTGTTGGAGTGGGAGCAGCCCCTGCTGCTGCGTAAAGCTACCAAACACGCTTGTGACACAGAAGAGTAAAAGGTGATATAGGCCAGCAAGAAATCAAAAGAAAACCAAAAGTTTTGCTTAACGGTGGCCAAACCACGTTGCTAATAGTCTAAATACAACCCATCGCTTTCCTCTCTCGGATTTAGCATTTGGACACAGAAAGAAAGTTAATTAAATGGGAAAAAAAATAAAAGATTTTTCAAACAGTATTTTCAACACAATCCATTCCAGGCATGAACCTTTGCTGACTTTACATTGGAAGTGTCTGGCATCACATGGTAGGAGACAAAGGCACAAGCTACTCCACCACTCACAATGAGAAATGTCCTGAAGGGCTGGTTGCTGAAAGAGAGGACTCTGAAACTAGGTAGTGGAAGCAGAATTAAAAGCCAGGACAAGGTAGCCTTTTTGCTTATATTACGTTGTGTGATTCATACTTATAATGATTCCCTCCTGCTGAAAAGTCCTGGCTGCCTGGTGTTTTTGCTCAGTCATCTCCATCAGTTTTACATATGCATTTTACTGGAATGAGAGAATTAGAGCAAGAACATGATTGTTATTGTTTCACAGCTGATGAAGAACAACAGTAGAAAAGTAGTTATGAAATCTCATTTTGTTGTCATCTTTGCTTTGTGAAATTTTACACACCTACTTCAGACAACGGGAAAATGTTTGCCTTAAGGTTTTCATTATGTTTCTCAAGGGATGAGTGAAGGGTATCTGCTTCAAAGGTTAAAATACAATGGAGCTTCCCTGAATTTTCTCTGTGTAGACACAGATAGTTCTGCAAAGACTACAGCACAGAGATTCATAAAGCTAACATTTCTTTTTTTAATGTGCATGTGGTAAAGGAGGTTCATTTCTCCTGAAGCAGATGTGTGAAAAATATTGCATGACTTTTGTAGAACAAAAGTGAGAATTAATTTCAGGGCTCTGACAGTTCTAAAACCCCCTAATACTACAATTTGTTAGGGAAAATAGTCCAATAGCAGATTCAGACAATGTGAAAAAATATACAACACATATTTGGGCTGAAGATCTTTTACTGCTTTACAACTTTGGTTCTATTGTCACTTAGAATAAAATCAGGGGGAAAGACCTTGAGAGATAAGCTGCTTATTTATTTGTTCCTGAAGCTTTGATAGCATGTAGGTTGCTGTGTGATCTTTATAAACTCAGAGGTGCTAAGCACAGCTTGTTTTTGAAAGTCAATGCCAGCAAGAGACAGACTTTTTGCAATAACACCCGGTGAGCTGTGGCACTCTTATACTCATATATTTGTCTGTGCCAAATCCTTACCTAGTCTATATTAACAGAGTCCTTTTGACTTCATGCTGGGGATTTGGCCCATTATCCATTTCTTGAATATGTATATCCAACTAGGACAGATGTACTCAAGAAGATATTTCTCATCTTCACACTCACCAAAATCCAAACACCTTTAAACTAGAAATAAAGCCAGTAATCCCTTTCTTTTCCTAAACCTTACAGGATAGAAGCTGATCAGATGAGAAAATCCTTTTTTCTTTTTTTTTTTTTTGAGGATCTAATGGAACAGGTAGATGGTTTTAAAAGAAAAAGGAATTAATTTGTCAATTGCCCTAATTCCACAGACAAACTGACCTCAGATTACCTGCACTGTCAAAAAGGATAGACCACTTTAAAACAAATCATGCAATAATAATAATGATGATATCAACATGCACAAAATCAGATAGAGGACAGACATATTGAAGGAAGGGAATTTGGGGTAAGCTTCTACTTGCATTATCCTATATCATTGCAGATTTTTAGCGTGTGTTTTTAAGTATTTCAGATGCAGAAATATGAAAGGAATCCAGCACCTGTGGCCATTTTCCCTATCCCAGTATGGGTCACAGGACCCAGCAAGGGACCTCTCCCTTGATCCATGGCTTCGCCCTGCTAGAAGGTTATGACATGGTTTTAGAGGAATTTCACTCTCATAGAAGGCTGTTATCCCACATGAAGGGGTGATGCCCAAATGCTGCAGCTTCTGCAGAGAAATAAAAACATCAGGATAAGGTGCTCATATATGTGCATGTGACTTTCATGATTCACCGGTATGATGAGCTGTGATGACTGGGAAGGTTGGGAACACCACAGCCTAACACATGCCTTTTCCTTTTAATTTTTTAATTGACCCATTTTCTCACTTTTCTCCTAAATTTGTCCATTCTTCCAGTCTGTGCATTGCACTGTATTCCAGAAACATGACATTCATGCTTGAAGCCCCAACCAAGCAATGGATAAACTAGAGAGTAACACACTGTTTCTGTACCAAAGGCAGTTTGACATGTTGCACCATGCAGGCTGCTAATCTTTTATTTTCTGTCCTATGAACAAAACAGTGATCCAGTTTTATAGAGGAGATGCTGTTACTCAGAAGGAAAGAACTTATACTAATGACATCAAGCACTGGCATAAACACACATCAGCCACTGTTTCTGCTTTAAAAATATTATTTTGCCTCAGAAGGGTAATACTGTCTCATTTTTCTCTTTTTTGCAATTCAGTGATAGATTTCACAAAAACAAAGCAACTCTGTAGCACTTTTATAGCCAATGAATTGAGGAAAATGGGAGGTCCTGTCCATTAATTCATATTAAGTCCAGAGTACTCACAGAATGGCAAGTATAGGAAAAGGTATCAAAAACCCCATACTCCATAATGCAGAACACTTTCTGTAACACTCCATAACAAAGAAATCTTGCTCCCCAGAGGTGTACAAGAATGTCTTACTGAAGAACAGCCATAGTATGTGTCCATCCACTATGCCACCTCCTATATATGCTGAAGGAGAGATTAAATACACAGATCTTATTTCTAGGAAAATTCCTCCAAAAACCAAATTATAAATTCTAGATTTTAAGTCCTGAAGTTTTTGCTTCCACTGTCTTCTATTATAAACTTGGGTTGTCTGTTGTACATGTACACTAACATTCTTTTGTTAGCAGTGGCAATGAGTTGCACAGCTCCATAATTTTTTTTTTTTTTAAAACTAGCATTTTCCCCTATTTTAAATTTCCCACTGTTCATTTTAATTGAATATTCCATTCCTATTAAGACAGAAGATGTCTTAACAAAAGTATACAACACAGAGGATGATCTGAAAGAGACGTGTACTTAAAAGAGTAGCTGTATTGTACATACCTTTTTCATGTCTTTTCTTGGTTGTTTTCTGTTTGCAGTTAACAACCCATGTTTTTCTCTCTTTCCCTACATAAGCACCTTTCAACTAAACTTTAAGTCATGTACTTCTATAGACCCTCTATTCTTTTCAGTGTTGACACCAGACCCAAACTTCCAAATCTGAATATTGTAAGACAAACGAGACAGAGTCCATTTTCAGCAGGGATTTCCAACTTCTTTGGTGGACCCCCATATTCTATTCCACCAGCTCCCTAACAAGACGGAGAGGACTGATCAGTTCCCTCCAGTCTTATCCTAGATCCTGCATTGATACAATTAACTAGAATGAGCATGAGTAGTACTTTTATCATTCTCTTTAGGGAGGGTATTTGTTTGTGAGCGATATAGTCCATCTGATACATCAGTGTCTACTGTTTTGATATTTCTTTATCTCCCCAGTGAAATTCTCCGCAACAAAGTTTCTGGAAATAACTGACCAACAGGATCTTGTATCATGCAACAAAATTTGACTTTAACACTTACTGCTTGCTTTCTTGTTTTACTCACTCTATCTTCCTATTTTTACAGCTTATTAAAAAATATTAGACTTAATAGAAAAACTTGAGGCACCTCTTACCCACTTTCTTAGCATGAAAACCTTCTAGTTAATTGCTGATTCATAACAAAGTTTGTCTTTCTGCACAAAAATTATTCTCTTCTTCAACCAACTAACTCTGATGAACAATTCCCGAGAATTCACTTAGCATTTCTGTAGGGCCAGATTTCATGCCTGTGAAATCCCCTAGCTTGAGATTTGAGTTTTCTAATGCTGGATGATTGAACAGCACAGTCTATAGACTTACATTTTATCCAGGCCTACGCCAGCACTTGGCAGTGTCTTGGAGAAAGGAGCCTGCAGATTCCCTGTCAATGTATCACTATTTGCCTCAACATGTTGGAAGTGCTCAGCAGTGGCTATTCCCTCAGAACAACCTGTCACACAATTAAAAGAAAATACAAAAATCACAAAAAAGAAAAATGTTAATATTTCAAAATCTAATGTCAAAGCAAGTATGGTTAGCCAGCCTGTGCATGCTTTTTACAAACTGTTATTTAGAAATAATTATCAAAAGAGATTGTTTGAGTCTTTTCTTTTAGCCTTAAACTCAGCATGACCATGTGTGAAATGATCCATCAGATTTCATCAAAGTTAAGAATCCCATATGGCTAGTATTGCCACAGTTTAAAACTTCCCATGATTCAAAATGTGTCTACACATTTCATAAAGAAATAAATTTCTTTATAAAAGAAATACTAAATAAAGAAATACTTCAGTTAGATTACCACTTGGTTGTTCAGTCTAAATAGCACCAGTCCTACCTGAGAAGCTGGATGAAAGTTTAGGTTTTGTATCACATGAGAAGCTCTGTGTTACCAGGCCCAGCAGGGTCCTGAGCTGGTTCCTTTGAAACTGAGCCCAGGCAGGTTGATATATCTGAGCTACTTGTTTGATGGTAACATCAGAATAATTTTTTTTGGGCCCTAAGTTTTAATATACTGGAATAGCCCATGAATTTGAATTATTGCCCGTGTACATATATACACACACTTTACAAACAAGCATTTCTAAAGGTTTAGCATGCTTCTTTTTTTGTATACAAATGCGGTGTGAGGTTTGGATCGGGGTTATTTTCAGTGCAATGACTATTGTTTTCAAAGGAAACCTGTTCTGAAAACTTCAAATGACTTCCAGTGTTTTCAGTTTAGATCCTTAAATCTCCCTATCTGAAGGCCCTCAGATGAGCTGCACTGGAAACCTAATTTTGGATTATTTTTTTCTTGAGCTCTCTGAGGAACATTTATTGTACAAAAACATATATTAGAACAAAGGAATATAATTTTGACTTTCTGATGCACTGTCCAAAGTACAGAATAATATAAAGGAGAATTCAAGTGGGGTTTTTGGGGACCATTTTTTTGCAGGTTATAGAATAGTATCAGTCTTGTTTCAAAGAATTTCAACTACAATTAGTGTGGGATGTTAAAAAAAAAAGTGTGAAAGATGCTGACATAAATGTTCTGCTGTGAACTGTGCATTTCTTCAGCAGACTTTGGTGAAATGTGATATGGAAAAATTACTTTAAGATGAAAAGGCCTTGAAATAAATAATACATGCAAATTTCATGTTTTGCACTAGTGGAAAATGCAAAAATATTTGCATTTTTAAAACATAAAACAACTATTAAGAGCATTTTGGTTCTGTACATAAAATTAATATAAATAATTTTCTCTCCTTTTCTACTACTGGTATTTATCTCTCCATTGAAATCTAGAGGAATATGGTCAGATATTAAATGGCAAGTCTCCAGACAGAACAATGAATATAACGATTAATTATTCATTAGATTATGATATGATTAAAGGTGAACTAGAACAACAACAATCCATAAGACTTCCTGTTGTAAATCAACTCTTTTCCAGGGGAAAAAAAAAAAAATCTAAAATCTTCAACAATAATCACAAGAAACATTGTTTCAATGTCTGTAAAAATAGAAAAACAGAATGCCAAAGAAAACACAAATATAAAAGGACAAGATTACCATTAACTTCAGAGTATGTGGTATTTAAATCCCTTTCAAATGTCATTTATTTACAATAATCTCTTTCATGTTATTGCACCGAATTAGGAGACTTGAGTCCTTCTTTTCAGACTGTCTCATTTCTCTTGTGGCTCCATTTCTAGTTTCTTATCTGAAAATGAAGATGATACCCAAGTGCTACCTTTGCAAAGGTGTTCTGAGGGTTAGATAAGTACCATCTATAAAGCCCTTTGAGATCCTTAGATGAAAAGCTCTGTAAGACACAAGAAAAGGTCTCTCTAAGTGCAATATTTTTACTGTAGTTCTTACTATGTTTATTTGTTTACTCTCCTCTAGAGAACATAATTCTGAAGAGATTTACATTTGAACTTTGAAAGGATTCTGTTATCTGTCTCTTGAATTGCTCTTAAGGGCTCTGTAGAGGAAAGGCAAATGCTCACAAAAGCACACTCAAATCTTTGCAAAGATCCCATTCTGCAAGATAGTCAGTCTTTCTTGAGCAACACAGAGCACTCTCAGCTGACTGCAACTCACAACATTGCAAAATTTGGCCTTGGAGTTTAGGTGCCAGCCTTCCCATGAACAAGAATCCCAGCACAAAAATAAATGTAATTCTACAATTCTTTCTCTGTTCCTTGTTAGCTGCTCATGGATCAGGTGGGCAGATACAGTTACTGAGTCCACTGCCTCAGTGCTCATCAGACCACTGACATACTCAGCAAAGTACAAAGAGCTTTTTACTGTCATTGATGCTGCAAAAGAGAGAGTGCCCATGGGTCACTGCAGGTATTTTTATTTCATTGCTGGACATAATGGACAGATTGAACATCCAACTGCATTATCATAATGTCATTTCTCCCTTTGATTTCTGAAAAAAATAAACTTAAGACCATTCAAAGAGTTTTATATGGAATTTTAATGCTATTTCTATCCTGAAGAATGAGAGCATGGGAAGTGGCACATGGATGAGAAGGAAGGATGGATAAGTAGGAAAGGAAAATGGCAACAACTTAAACATAAGATTAAGAGAGTCAAAACTTTCCTAAAATTATATACTATTTTAGAACTAGTCTGGTAGCCTTGAACCAGATATTTTCTGAGGTGGCAATGGAAGACAAAGGGCTTCCAAAAAACCTCAAAACTAAAACCAAAACCAAGCAAAAATACCCCCATAATAACTGCATCAGTAATGGGGAAGGAAGCAAAATGTTGGTTGTGGTCTTCTGAGGTATCTTAAAATACTTTGCATGCTTTGAAATCATTGCTTCAAGTTTTTCTTGAAGACAAAATTGTTCGTTACTGAGGTTCGATAAACCAACATAACGAAGCGGCATCATTTTCTCCTTCGTTTCAAAGCACAATGGAACTCTTTTGCAAAAAATTAATCAGACCTATAACAGACTCCCAATTGTTCAGAAAAAAATGTTGATCATATTCTGAGTTTTCTCTTCAAAAATATCTTTTGGAAGAATGCCAAACATCTTGGAAATACAGTTGCATCAGAAGATATCATCCATACTGAGAGCAGAGTCACAGGACACAGTGAACGTCTGTTGCCTCATGGATCAGGGAAGATGAGCAGCATATGCAGTGGTGCTTTTTGGACGGGTTTAGTGTTGGGGTTTTTTTGTTGGTTTTCCCGCCATTATCGACATTAGCAAGAATATTTCTGTGTCTTAGGGCATCTCAAAAAAATAGAAAATTTTCTTGTCACATTTCAGCTGAGTTTTAGGCCTTAAGGGTATTCCTCAATAAGGGAAATTCTTTCTAGAATAATTCTGGTTAAACAATGCTCTTATTTCAGCTCTGTACATTATTATGCTTTGTTTAAGGTTTGATGGATCAAAGATGTGTGAGAAAGTGGAGTAAATGAAGCTTGCATGACAGGCAGTAAAATTTAAAATTGTAATAATTTAAGATTATTACTACTATAAAAGTGTTTAAAAGTTGGGGTTTTAAAAAACCTTGTAAATTCATTATATTTAATATTTGCTTCAAGTTTCCCAACTTGCATCATTAGATTCTCTCAGACTTATGTGAAAATCCACTACTTTGACGCAAGTTACTCTTTTTACACATCTCCATTGGTCATTTTTTCCACATATAATCTCATTTCACTGTGAGAAGGGGTAAGAGAATTTGAAAGGAAACAAACCAGAAAAAGAAAAAAAAAAAAAGAAAAAATAAACCATTTATTGGCTTTGTTTTTTTCCTTTGGGATACACCTGTTAGTGAATAAGAAATGTGGAATGTGAAGTCATTCCAGTCAAAAAACACTGTTCACTCAGTAAATCAGGAAGACACCATACACCTGTATATCTTATGAGCACAAAAATGAAACTTCTGCAGGGGAAACTGGAAATATTGTTAATTAGGTCCTTAAAATTAGAAACATCCATACTTATGGAGTTTATATGTGGTTAAAATCTCCAATTTAAGAAAAATACATAGTTGACAATGACAGAGTAATTACAGTCACTGGTTCAATATTGCTGTATAAATCATCATGATTCAACCTATAGTAGTAATAAAAATAAATTATATTGGGTATGGTTCATTACTGCTGATCTAAAAAAATATAATGAATTTTTTAAAATCCTGAGTGTAATAGTTTCATAAAAATAACAATTTACCAATGGCTTCTTAACAACTTATGTGAATGTAATACATAAGAATTGTATTTTTGATGAAATTAACCTTCTGATGAGAAATTATTTTAATTTTATTCCACTCCTCATAGCATTTTTGTCCAACATGTTTTCCCCAGCGAGTGCCTCCTCATAATTCAGATTTCCTTGATTTAGTAAATGAGACAGGAGGAGGAGTTTATTGACATAAATATTACATGAATGAGATTCATTCTGAAAATGTTATATGATCAATATGCAATATTACTTCTCAGAACAGAAAATAAAGAAAACTGTACAATAAAATATCCCAAAGCAAGTTTCTTTCTCTACCTGTTCCTCTACAAGAAGACTTATTTTCCCCACCAAACCTGCATGGCAACTGCTAGAAATCAATGTATGGTTCTTTTGAACAAGTCTCCCTCATTAACTAGACCTATCTGCTGTGATAGAAAATTTGAAGATACCTTCAGGTTCTATAATACCAGCTTCAGGTAACACTACTCATTTAAATGTTTTCTTTAAACCCTGTATCAGATCAAGCAGCCTGAATACACCTGTTAGATCAATAGCACAGTGGCCATATCAGTCTATGAAGTGTAAGGCCTGTGCCCAGATACAGCCAGCTGGGGCTTTGCACCAATTTCAAGCTATGATGTTTTGCTAAAACTGAAGCCCTCCACTTCTGGTGCTGGCAGGAGCAGGTCAGACTATCAATCCATAAAAAAACAGTGTTGAAGTTAAACCCTAAAGGTTTTCCCACTGAGCATAGTCTCAGGAACTGGTAACCAAGTGCTCAGATGTTTCGCGTGTGTTGGAATGCGTTGGGCAAACTGCCTTTCTGATGTTCCTTTATAAATAACATCACTGTTACAAGAAACAGCTTTTACTTTATCTTAAGCATTCCAGAAGAACATAATTACACTTTGAATATAGCTGGAAGCTTGTTACAGTAAGCACTGTAGAAATGTCTCCAAAATATAGTGTTAATTTCCACAATTCAGTTGAAAGCCAGAAATCACAGATGATAATTCAAGCCCTCAATGGGAGAGGATATGATTAATTACTTTGACACTAAGTAATCGTTGCTAACTAGGAATTCAGATTCAGTAAACATTGCTAGCATTATTAATTTTAAAAAATTAAAAGTAGTTGACAAATTTTTGGTTAAATAAAAAAAATAGCCTCATGAGATAATGTTATGGAGAGATGCCAAAAATCTTCATGGGTCTGCAGGGGACGAAACCACCAAAGCATTTAGAATTAGTTGGAGACTTATATTTTGTAGAGGAAATGAATCTCTTTTTCCTGCAAGAAAAGATTTAGAGAACCTTTGGATTAAGTTAAAGCAGAGGATCAGCCCGAGTTCTGTAACCATGGATTTCTGCATGTCTGGAACAGGTTATTTCCCAGTCCCTCACTGACACCTAGTCAAGGATGAGGGAAAAGATCAACAAACAACAGAAAGGGGAATAAAATCAAGTATTTAGGAGACCAGTGAGAAATCAAAGTCAATGTAACAGGCCAACCTGTGCAGAGCTCAGCAAAATCTGTCTCCTTGCCAGCAGATGAGCAGCAAATTCCTGACACCCCTTACTACAAGAAGTGGTTTCAGTCTATCTGCCATGATAAACGGTATCCCATTTTGATTTCTGAAAGGACAGACAAGGCATGAAAACTCTCTGAATGTTCTATATGAGAAGGATAGAAACATTGCATACTTACTGGAATATTCAAAGTTAAAATTACATATACCACATTCAAATGGCCATTGCCATAAATGCTGTATATCACATTTACCGTGTATGAAAAACCTTTGAATAGCCATCAGCAAACAGAAGAAAAAGGACAGAAAAATTCCTGAAAATAGTATTTTTTGACTAATGGTGGAGCAGTTACTCTCTGCAAACTCTAAATAGCTTGATAGTGCTCGGTAAGGTTTTTAGAGGGAAAAAATGGATGTTCAGGGAATGAGTAACTGTCACTTAGTAGCATGTGTCCCATTTGCACTTTTTTCTTAGGAAAAGATGATTAAGATATCAAAATTCATCAATGCAGTACACCATTAAGTTGTGAAGGCTCATTCTCTCAAACACTGTTCTTAATGCAAACATGGACCGGGCATATACTGTAAAAATATTTTTCTATTTAAGAATCTGAATTTGCACAGTCAGAAATATTCATGTGTCTTTGCCATAAACTACAAAAGCCTTACAAAACCACAGCATAATCTGGGTATATGAACACCTACTTTGCTGTTTAACAGAGATAATAGACGAGTTGGAAACAACAGGATCAAGGGAATTAGAGGAAATGCTCATTAAAACAAATTTAAAAGGTCTAATGATTAAAATATTGATTAATTAGCCAAACATTGATTAATAGTCACACTTTATCAACTACAAAGGTTCTAATTACTGCACCATTATTCCATAGATTGACCTGCTCTCTCTTGTCACTTACAATGAAGAACAATTTTTATTAAGTGGGTTTTGGATTTTTGACCTGTAAAATTTTAATAGGGAGTGCAAAGAGGGTGTCGTGTGTGGTTTGGCATTTTAGTCACTGAGGGACTCATAGTTACTGTCTCTAGTTAACCAAAGGCACAGAAGTGCAAGAGGGATGTGAGTACTCAGGGATTAAAGCCCTCCCACAACTTCCCAATCATAAGAGAAAGAGAGATGCATTCAAAACTGCTCTAAGACTTCAGTGAAAGGAGAAACTCCATGATCCTAAACTCTAATGATGAATAACAATGAAGTGTTGTTCCAGCCAAATCCTGTTTGCAAAGATACACAGTGATTTATTGGTGAAGTATAAAATTAAAATCTCTTCTAATTTCTGCACCTACTCCAAAGCAACCCAGCTTAGCCTGGAGATTTAACCACTTCACCATTCACAGAAAAAAAACCAAACCCAAATCAAACTGACAAAAAAACAACAAACAAACCCAACCAAAAAACCCACAAACAAACAAATAAACAAAACCCCAACAACAATAAATCAAAGAGTAGCTCTAGAAGTTCATCTACCAAAATATTTCCTGCTACAGCAGCCTAGATCTCAGAAACTGCCTCACACTTGAAAAATATTTCCCAGAAAATTTATGGATGCCTCACATGAGACTATCTTGCTGATTTCAATAACTGTCCATTTAAATCTGTTGATGTAGCGTTTAAACCTTGCTTCACAAAAGAGAGAGGCTAATACACACACGGGGTTATACTCTCAATATAACTGTCTGAAACTGATGGTCTGGATTTACTCCTGATGAGATCAGCTCTAAGGCCAGAAAGCAGATTTATAGTGTGAACATAAATGAGCATGGAGGAGGGGGCCCTTTTTGATCATACATATGCTTGTCAGGCAAAAAGTGCTTAAGACCTCATTGCCAAATAAGCAAAAGCAAGTCCCTTACAGCCAGTGGAAAATGGCATGAGAAGGACAACTCCAAACTGATGCACCAGGCGGACAGCTTCAATAGCCAAACCCTGGTAAAAGACCAGGAAAAAAAATGATATCCAGGTGCTAACAGAGAGTTTGAGCTTTATTTCCTTCAGACTAAATTTATTGGTTTCTCAGAATGGCAATAGTGTAGAACTTCCTGTATAATTCTTCAGCAGCTTAAAGGAAAAAGAGGAACTACTGCCATGCCAAAGTCTGAAACTACCTCAGCTTCTGCATATTAAGGAAATAAGTGCTTCATCCAGTTAGTGGTATTCAAGAGCAAGTGAAGGAATTAATGCTGTAGTAAATAGGTAGATGTCCTTGGCCTGTCCACTCCATCCTCCCGTTACACTATTTTAACCAAAACAATTCCTTTACTTCTACCCTCCACATCAGCAAAATAAAAATGATTTCATTTCCATTATATACCATATGGTCTCTTGACTGCCTTCTTAATTTTTTACAACAGAAAAGCTGTTATATTTGTACTACAATTACAACTTAAATCCACAAAGACAGTTTACAGCATAATCGGACAGATCTGCCTGAGTGTTATTTTGCTATGCCAAGGTTTATGGATTTTCTCAGGTTATTCAATGAGAAGAGGGGAAAAGGGAAGGGGGGGGGGGGGGGGGGGGGAAGACTTTCTTGAGAATCCTTCTCCCTTCCCACATTCATACACACCCAAAATCAGTACAGTAAGAAACTCCATGTTAGGCTACCTAGAGGATATTTTAGGCTAAAAGTCAGAAAATAAGTATCTTTCTTCTAGTTACATTACTTTGCTCTTCAGTCCCCCCAGAGGGACAGGCAGAGGAGCAGCAGTTTAATGCCTACCATAGTGCAAGTCAAATCTTGGACTTGCTTTCCATTTTGCACACGGAAACCAGGCTGAGACAATGACACCAGAGAGGAGAATGGTCCCAAGGTGCTATATAAAGTTCACCTCAACAAGACTCAGCTTGTTGCTGCTGGTCAACTCACTTTCCCCCTGGTCCACACAAGTCTTCCCTTCCTTTTAACACCGTGCTTGGGATTGTAGCACCTGCTGAGGAAAACCAGGATCTTTGTGAGGTTCACAGCACTACACAACTGCTCCTGACTTGTTTTTTTCCCTTCAGGATACAACTTCCCCAAGATACCTTGTAAGGGAGAGTTTTTGTGTATGTTTTTGCTTTTGTACTTTGAGAAGGTGCTATTTGCCCTGCCTGCAATGCAGTTCATTGTGCTAAGAACGTAAGAATTTGATCCTAACTGGAAAGAAACATAATAAAACAAGGATTTAACGAAGTGTCCCTTTGCCATTACGATGGGCTTTGCGTCCATAAGCTTGATTATATTGTAACAGCACTGCAACTATCGCTACAGTGCCACAGTGAATCTCCAGTGTCAAGTGTGTTCAAGATTAAAAACTGAAATCCCACATTGAATGAACTATTACCCACTACTTACAGGTAGCTCAGACATAAAAGCCTGTAAAGGGCTTTTGCAAGATGCAATAGCATACTGAATGCATACCAATTTTAAGATAATGCTAAGGCACCAGCAAAACACAGAAGAACATGTGAGCAATCAGCAAGACGACCTATCTGCCCAACAGTGCTTCAGAAGAGAAATATTAGTTCTTGTTTGAGGGTTAAAGAGAGGGCTGTGAAAAGGTTGCCTTAATAAGAAGAAACCATTTGATCATCACTGATAGTGAAAAAACCTTTAAGATTTAAATATATTTGTTTCATCTAAAGATTCTTGACTGCTCTACTCCATTATGACCTTGAGTGCTCACTGCTAAAATTTTACTTCCTTCTCTATTCCCCTTCCCCAAAAGTAAATTCTTTTCACTCTTCACCTCACAAATTTGTAAGATCATCTATTCTCCTGCTCTTCTGTTTAGCAGGTGCCTTCCTAATTAAATAAGTTCTCCTCCCCTCCACTCCAAAAGCATTCTAACAATGAAATGCTATTGAGTAATACATACAGTATTTAGGCAGAACCTTTTTCATATTTGAGCATTTAGACTAAAAAGATTTCTCTATTCTTGTGTGATCCTTGGGTAATAGTCTAATAGTGATGTCTTGACACTATCAATAATGATGCTTCTACAAATGTATTAATTTTCTATATTTAGATGTAACTCCCTATCCAACACCATTCAACTTTACCTGATTATGAACACTTGACAGTGCCATTTCAGAAAAAAAGTGCAAGCAATACTGATTTACACAATCTAAAAAGTAAAAAAAAGTCCTGCAAATATGCAGGCCAGGATTCTGGCCATGTTTCACAAGATATCAGAGTGATTTCAGACAAATTGTGCTTAAAAACTTAAATTGAGGTAGCTCTACTGGTTTGATTCAGAGCGATTATATTACAGACAAATAACAGAATCAGTGAATTGTTCAGCACTATTAGAAACTGTCTTTTAAATTCAGGTTTGCATTTCAATCAGTGCTGTTTCCATCTTCTTTACAAAAGGGCTGCAAGAGAAAAAACCCTATAGAGAGAAGCAATCTAAGTGCGTACTGTATACCCCAAGACCGGTACAGGGTCCAGGACTTGCCCTCCAATCCAACAGCTATGGCTACAGGCTCCTTTCCCACCTCCCAAGAATTGCTGCTTGGGGTGATAGATGACCAGCATATAGTTGAAAGCAAAATATCCCCAGTTCCCTTTCATGTATTCTTTATCTAACTCCATTTCTTCTACTAAACAGTAAATCGGGCATGGAAAACTTTGTCTGGGGACGTTTAAGACTGCTTTAATAAAAAAATGGCAGCTCTTTCTCCTGTGTACAGATGCACTGTTTTAAATCAAAGATACTACCTTAGCAAAGTAAGCTTCAGTTTCATGTTCTAATTTTTTAAATATCTACAGTTATGTTTCTCTGAAATTTGGTTCAAACATGCTATGTTATTCTTAATATAAATTTTCTTAATATTGTAGTCACTTTCAGGTTTAGGAAATGTTTGTATCTCAGGCATGATGAGGTAGATTTAGTTGCTGGAAGGAAATAGTTCAATCCCTTCTTTTGAAAAATAAACACATGCATGCAAAAGCAGCATTTACACATATCTCTTCAAATAGACCCTGGTGAAACATAGTCAGAGAATGAAGTTGATCCCTGTGTGTAGTGAGAACATAAAGCTTATGTACCACTTAAGTCTTTAAAACAGCGTTTAAGTAGGAGTTGAACATAATTTTTTTCAGGCACTCTTCATGGGGTAAAATTTACTAACAGAAGGCTTGAATAACTTGAGCAGAGGGCAGTAGGGGCCACACAAAAGGAAGGAGTAGGGAATCATGCCTCAACATGGTAACTGTTGGTAAAGGTCAGCTTCCTACCGACAATAAAGTGCAGTCGCTGTATTTATCTGGCAGATCCCTGTGACAATGGCTGGTAATCTACAGATAGCTTTTTAGAAAGGTTTGAGCAGTGGCCTTCATGCAGCATAACTACTATTCTCTAAAAAGTTTCTGTGTTCAGTTCTAACTGAACTGTATTGTTCTGTGCCCTGAACAATACAGCACAGAAGGAACATTAGGAGCCCATAAAATGACATGCAGTAAAAATATAAGCTCCAAAATAAGTTTTAAAGAAAATACACATTTTAATTTTCAAGTTCTGTGGCTGATACTGCATAAAATCATATCTTCTACATTGTCAGTGGGGAACTTTCCCTGAAGGCAAAATTGTATAATCACTCAGAAGAGACACTGCAATCACCTGCCCAAAAATATATGCAAGAACCAACAGAAAGCAAATAACAAGAGGGGTAAAGAAAACACAGACTGATCAAACCTTATTCTGGTGTAGACAAAAATGGACAATGGTCAGGCTATTTTCCACCGTAAGCTAAATGTCATCCATCCTTTGACTTATGCCATGGGTCTTTTTTGCTCACAGTTGACTTAAGACCTCTTTACCTTTGAACCCTCTAGCTTTTATCTGTTTACATTATACTCTCAGTGTTATTCAGGCTTATTTTTTTAGCATGTACATGCACCCACCCAACCAGATACACACATGGGCAGAGAAAAATAAGAAAATTTTTATCCTTATAGTATTTTGGCAGCATAATGGGAACAGACAGCAACTACTTTGTGTTACAAATTTGAATGTGAAATTTCAGAAAACCTCCTTGCATTAAAAATGAATTAACTGTGTGATTATTAATTGTGCATATTCCAATCCCTTTGTGCTGTACTGAATGTTTCTTGAATCTCATTTGAATCCTTTGGCTAAGTAATGTGTCAAGGGGGGTACTAGCCTGAATGCCTGGGTTATTTAAAAAGCAGGACAGCACTTCCAGATTAGAATACCAATGAGTGGGGTTAAAAAGGCTCTACTGTAGTTGGAGGGCAGCTCTCAGTCTGAGTAGTACCTGAAAAGGACCTCTATGGACTAATTTTCAGAATCACATTGTAATGTGGGCTCATGTCAATCATCAGAACAGACAGCTTCATCCCATGATATAAACTAGTTATACATTCAAGAGCTGCCAGAGGATCTTCATTAAAAAGGGACTTAGCATTAAAAGAAGAAGGTTGTTTTATTATAATACTTCAAAGACAGTTTTTTGTTTTATATGTTCTCAGAAATCTTTTTTGTTCTTCTTCACAATATCAAAAAAAGTGCCACAGAAGCAGCAAAAACATTAAATATTCCAATTTTTAATGGGAATCAAGGTAGCTTTCTGGTTTAAGGCATTAAAATCATATACATTTTTCTAAATATATTCATGTCTTTGAATAACAAAAAGAAGTCTCTAGATGTAATAGGAGGATGTTTTTAATCTTTTGTGAGAAGGGATTTGCAGAGCTGACTACTCAAGGTACAATATCTACTGGCAAAGTATATCAGTGAGAGCTTTATACATATAAATTTGTATAAAAGCTTTGGGCTATCCACAAGCTTCCAGATACCAGTTAGATATTACAATCCATGTCATTAAAATTTAATATGATTGTGTTAAGAAGAAAACATTAATAATATCCATGTAAGTAAATCATTGACACAGTAATCTAGTACTTCAAGAAACCTTAACAAGGGTTTATCAAAATATAAATAGATAAACGTATCTATTTACCTATATGTGTATCATTTCAAAGAACCTGATTTAAATATAATTTCACAAATCATGCACCTTCTTCCAAGTAGCTGGGAGTATCTTGATCTAAAATTGCTGTTGCCTACCTACTTCATACCAGGATAAATAGTTTATAGGAATCTAACTGAAATGAGGTGTTCCTTTTTGAGCAGATTACTGTGTCCAGTCTAATATGTTTTCTGCTGTCCTTTTAAGCTATAGTACTCATACTCTGCATTATTTTCTGTCCTGAAAAATTACCTCCATTTGCAGCCTTTTCCCTTTTTTTAAAATCAGCTCAACAATCTTTAAAAATAAGACACATTCTTAGTAATAGTAATTCTCAGTTTTTCATTGCACAGCTCTTTCCATTTTCTATTATTACCTTCACAATTATTAGCTAATTAATTATTAACAAGTTAATGAGTTTTTCTATTGCCTTCATTACCATAATATCTAAAACCTCTCAAAAATTTCAAAATTTCACTTCCAAACTGCCTGTGAAGCAGGAAATATTGTGTCCACACCATTATATAGATGAGAGATGGAGGCACAAAGGATTTAATTCATGTATTCACATTTCGTAAGGATGAAAACATTAAAAGCTAATAGGAATGCTTTTAAAACAAAGTTATTTCAGTCATCTTCGGCAAGAAGATTAAGAAACCTAGCACAAAGAGACAGGTAAATTTAACAAGGTTACAGATGAATCAAACTACTAATTAAAATGGAGATGTTCTTGTCTCCTATTTCTCTGGACAGACTACTAGATGTTCCATGTTTATTTTTCACATAAATCAGTTACAACGGGTAACAACAGTAACAGTACATGATATGATAACACAATATATATTGCATTTTTCAGTGATCCCTTCAGATATTTTTTCTGGAAGCAGAATCATTAAAAATTAGTTTCAAGAGCTAGAAAACCCTCCTGGTGAGTGAGCTCTAGCAAACTCACATGAACCCAGGGATATCTTAATTAAAGTCTTTCAGATGCTTGAAGATAAAACAGACATAACAATTCTTGCTCTTTCGGGTTCTTAAAAGAACTCTTTTGAGGCCACCTTCTCTCTCTCTCTGCCACACTGAAGCCTTGAATTACACATAAACACGCACAAAATATCCACCTCAAAAAAATCTCTACAGAATGAGAGCATGAAAATTACTTTGAAGTGCCAGCACCTTTGCTAGCCCCTGTCCTTGGAGCAGTTAGCGGTTCAATCTTTGATTTGGCCTTTATCCCTGCCTAACAGGTAAATGGCATTCCAATCCTAAGCCCAAAATACACACATTTGGAGGACTTGTACGGTGCAGTTCAAATCACTGGCACAGGGCTCTTTAGAGCACTACAGAACCAAGAAATTAAGGGAACAATGAAAGCCTGTGTTGCTGCAACAAATTATATATAAAGGTGGCAATGAACAGGACCATAAAGGACTTGCATACAAAAAATACTCAGTAGGACTGCAGCTGCTGCCAACCATCTGTTGGGCGTCCATACCTCTTGCTAAAATTGTGGAATCTCCAAACATACTCTGTACCTCCCAAAATCAAGACTTAGATTAACATCATCTCATATTCAGCATGCTTCTGAACTGGTACAATAGCTGACAGTATCAATCTTGTTTACATTATTTGGCTCTAGAGAGGGTATTGCAAGATGCTTCATGTCTCAGAGCATGAAGAATTATTTTTTCTAAAAAAGCCTCCTGCAGGGCTAGTCCAACTTTCTATCTTTGTTTTTTTTAAAAAAAACAAACTACTATGTGTTGTATAGCTTTATATCCCTCGCAGGGATTTCCAGAGTTTATTCTGGAAGATGACGCTTATTTATTAAAAATTGAATTTTTATTTTTGGTAAACCATGCAGATGTGTGACAGATTCCCATCAAATTATGCATCTGATTACCCTCGACACCTCATTTGAGCTGCAATATATTCTGTGCATTGTCTTCCTTTATGCCCATGCTCAACTTGTCCATCTCTTTGCCATTTTCAATATGCTGATTACACCACCTCAGAGGCTTCAGCACTTTTCAAAATATATAAATCCTTTTGCAGGTGACTTCCAAAGAGGCAGCAGTACTAGTAAATTCAAGATTAAACACTATTCTTTTTAGTTTATATTTTGTTTACATTTACATTTTAATATATTTATCCTGAAGATAAAACTTACAATGCCATTCACCTGCCATCCATGAACCGTGTGCTGCAGTCCCTCTGCTTATGGAAAGAGATGAGGCGCAAGTATACAAGGTAACTATTTTGGACCCAGTGAACCATTCTGGAGACAAAGGAGTTAGTATTGTTTATGCCACTAGATTATATGAAATTGTCCTCTAATTTTACCTGTGTCTTAATATTTTCAGGGTTATATTTAGCAGTTTATATTGAGACCTGCAGTCAAAAACGTGTAAAAATATAGAAAAAAAAGCTATGCAATCCATCAAGTCTCAGACTCCAAGTAGAGGGAGCACTTAGAGAGAGACTTGAATGAAAGGAGGTTATCAGAATTCTTTGGAAGGGATTTATTGACACCACTCAGAGTGCAACACTGGAAAAGGTCTACATGTTAATAAAAAAGAAAAATCCTCAACTGCTCCTCTGTGCAACACTAATTTACCTAAGGTTTGTCTAAGCTGATGGGTTTCACAAACAGACTGTTATATGACAGCCACAAACCACAGGTTCCCTGGAGTCCATCAATGCCCAGTAAGGAATGCTTTGCTACAGAGAACAAAAACCTCTTTGAGGGAAATAGAGGCAAAAAGTGAATCCAAAACAACCAAAACAGTTACAGGAAAGAGCTTGAGGTAGAAAATCTGACAGGCTTTTTAGGTCCTGCCAAGTCTTAGGTAGCATTTTGTTCTGCTCAAAAAGGACTGAGAAAGGGATAAAGATCCTGTAACATCCATGTTATAGTAGCAGACATTAATCAATTTTACAATGGCAGCATTATTAAAATCAAGTACTTTTTATGGTTTATTGCAAATAAAAGCAGCTTTTGTCAAAACAGCTTCAAAGAAAGTGGCAAACTGACCCATTCATGAAATGAGGGTCCTAGTTCTCAGGTAGCTGAAAATTCTTAACATCTTTCAACAGCAGCTATAAAAGATACATATAATATCATAAGACTATTACTTAACTAGCATTTTGTATTGAAGAATGTAGAATGATCCTCATTTTATATATGAGATCAAGAGATTGCTGTTAGAATTATCTTCATACAACATGAAATTAGCGGAAAAAAATATGACTAAACCAGTAATATCCAATTATGTGAAAGCTCAAAATAAAAATATATTGAGGTGGAATTGGTCTTAAATTTTTATGCTTTAGTTAAATTTTCATTAAGAAAACAAAACCTCAAATCATACATCTCAGAAAATCCACTGAAGCTTCCAAAGACATGTACTTTCTAAAGAGTGATAGACACTTCAGTAGCTGCAAATATCTTTAAGTAATGAGCCCATTTTGTCTACAAATGGATTAAAGGGTTTTTGAGAAACATTGGGAAAATAATCATCTGAATGAAGCCGTTTTAAGAAAAAAAAAAGAGGGGGGGAATGTTGTCCATATTTTTACATTGTTGTTCCACTTCACACTATGTAGGGAATATTGAGTTTCTGCCATAATTCCTCATTTATGTGAATTTAATAAGTCTTAGTGTTCTTGATATTATGCTTTATTACTCTGAGCCTATTGATGCATTTCCACCAAATCCTTTTCTGTGTCCTCTTTTGGAAAATCCTTAGAAAAGCTGTGACAGCAAATGGGCGGGGGGTGGGAGCAGGGAGAGGAATAGAGGAGAGAAAAAAAAAGAAAGGAAAAAGAAAAGAAAAACCAGTCTTGCAGATCTTAGACTATTTTTTTTTCAAAGGCCCGTAGCCATCACCACACCAGAGAACCTCACACAGATTTTTATTATTTTTTTTTTCAGAAAATGTTTTAACACCAGGATTTGATGTCTAGTCTCTGCTTCACAGGCATATCTCTTTAAAGGAGACTTTCCTCTCTATCATTAATGTGTAAGTCAGTCAGTCAGACCTTTTTAATAAGCAGTTGAAGAGCCACTGTCTTTAGCACATGAAACTAACAAAAGCCTCATTAGTCAAATGAACAAAGAATAGTTTGAATATCAATGTATTATTTTAGAGGAAAGCCTCCAAGAGAATCTCAATGCAATCCTTTTTACTGGAGTTTCTCCTGTCCAAATTTTAATGTTCTGGACCCTACCTATAAAAAATTGATGAGCAAAGAAAGCTGTTAAAAGATGACACCCATTGCATGTCATTTTTGCAATGTGCCACTGCGTTTGACAATACAAGAAGTAGATAACAGGCCTTTTTAAAAAAAAAAAAACAAACTTGTCCAACACAACTGGTTTTTTCTGCTCTGTCAAATGATCTGTTGCATAAATAACCTTGCATCAATTAACAAGGTTATTTAAGTGACCTCTGAGCAGAAGAATAGGGCATCAAAACTGTACAAAATTTGATGAAAACCTCTTGTTCATGCCACAAGGAAAAGTAAAATCTCTACTGGGAATGTCTATAAACAATTTGGAAAAAAAGTCACAAATGTTCTGTATAAAGATTTCATGAAACTAAATTCAGAGACAACAGCAAGTCAGATTCTTAAGTATTTATTAAAAGAAAGGAGAAAAATCTGAGCAATTACTCCACAAAGATAGTGCACAATGTGTTTTGTTCATACACTAGAAGGTATAATTTATCCACTTTTGTTGAGCAATGCTCACAAAAAACACTGGAAGTTCTATACAGCATAAACATACAGAAGGTTCCTACAGAACCAAGCAACTTGGTACCACAAGCTTTCCTTTCACACCTCCTAGACTTACCATGCAAATACAGGTAACTCAATGATAAAACATTCTTTTTTATTGGAATGGCATAATTAAAAGGGCTAGATGGATCCATCTATTTTCCAGCCAGAGGTGGTACAATAATTGGTTCTTATCAGTCTTGTACTAAATCACAGACGTGTGGTACCTGGCATACCTGCCTATTAAAATCCTGCACAATGTAATCAGCACGTTTCTCTCAAAATGCAGCACTATTCTTCCAACAATATTCTGTCTCAAAACAGTGTTGTGAATAACTTCATACAGAAATTGAGGAGAAAAAGCTGCAAATGGACATTAAATTTTATGTCAGATAATAATTACAACTAAACATTTAAAACACTTGGGGAAATGAATACATAATAATTATTCATTCAGACATGTTGTTAGGCACTAAAATTACAAGTGCTTTCAACCTCCAAATTGTGCCTTTAAGGCATATTAACATAGGTTGAAGGGGTTTGTCTTGATGCTATGACATGGAACAGCAACAATTAGTACCAAATCTTGCAGGTACAGGATGAAACTAGATGAAATCTGTTGCCATATCTGACTATTACAGCAATTCCACAGCAAGACTCAGATACAGAGAAAAGAGCAAGTGGGAAAAGAATTCTGAAGTGATTCTAGAAACAAATAGTAAGAATGGGAAATTGCAGAGTTCTTTCTTAAAGTAACAAAAGTGTTGACTAGAGAACTTTCAGACAAAACACATTGGAATTAAGGAGTACTTCTGATACAGAATTGCAGAAAAGCCTGCCCTATAAAGGTCAAGAAAATATAGCACTAGAGGTGGTTAGAGAACTAGCTTGGATATCTGACACAAAGGTTACTTGCAGGGATGTAGGGAGTTGATAAGTGGGATGCCGTGAGCATTAGAATTTGCACTGTTGGGTTTGTTTGGGGCTTTTTTCTTCTCCTTTCTGTATTGATGACCTGGCAGAAGAAATGTGAAGAAAGGTGAGACAGTTTTTGCTGACACAAAAATGGGCTGGGGGAGTGAGTCAATACAAAAGTGAAAAGCAATATAGGTCAGAAAGTCTTAGGACAAACTAGGAGTCCGAATGGATAAAAGTGAGTACCAAAAGTCAACCTAAAAATCATAAAATAATGAAGCAAGAGAAGAGAAACAGGAGATCAAAGTTAATTTTCTTTTCAGAGAACTCAATAGGGGTATGATAAAATAGAACATACCGTGTTTCTATAGCATTATATGCATTATTGGTCATGTTGTTGTGATTCACCACAGTTAAAAGGCAAAATAAATTCTGAAATGGTTAAGCAGCAGAGGTGAGTCAAGGAAAGCACTCTGTAACTAGGAAGCAATTTGGCCACTGGGATAACACCAGTAAGTCATGGTATCAGAAAACAAAGCATAGTTTAGAGTTGCTGAGTATACAGCAAAGGAGAGCAACTTTACGTGGTAAGACTGGGATATGGAAAGTTTGATTATTTATAAAGCTAAGGGAAATTTTGTGGCCTTTTTCAAAAGTGAAGGCAATTATGAAGAAACTCTATTAAGGTATTAATAACACAATCCTGAAGGGAACAGAAAGGAGAGATGCTGCAGGCTATCTGAACTTGTGTTAAATAGAAGTACAAGGGGTTATGAACTTAAGCTGGGGGGAGAATTGGACACTAAAAGAATTTAGGTAGAGTTTCCTTGCACTGCTGCCCTTAGTGAAATAACCTACCAAGGCCAGACATTGTAATAAGCAGTTTACAAAAAGAAATATTGGACAAGTACACTGTGGTGTGACTGTCCATTTAAAGCAGTATGACAGCTCCATGAGGGTTTTCTGCCCTCAGTTTGTCAGAAACTCTCCCAACTTTGCAAAAGTTTTAAGGCACTTAGTACCCTTTTGGGAAAGATATAATTAAATGGGATAAAATGCTTGAATTCTGAGTACACCATTCAAAAGTATGAGTGTACAATAAGAATATTACCATGCACCATATAATACAAACCATAGAAAAAATTACATTTTATATTAACTTAATTTCTAATGGTACGTACCAGGATGGAAAGTACTAGGGACTGAGAACTGGTTCTTAGAAGGGGAACAACTTAGGGATTGACATGTTTAAAAAAAAATTTACAGTCTTTTACATTCATATTCCTTAGGAAAAACACTTTTGAGGTTAGGAATACAACCCTCAGTTTCCTTATCCAAATTTTCCTAGGTATCCCTCCCATTACTACCATGATTAGGACAGACAGAATCTATTCACAAGGTGCTAACTAAACAGCACCTTTTTGATTCCTAACAACATATCATTACCTTAAATCTAATACTGCATGCTAGCTGTTCTAAAAACAAATACTAGATCCTTCTCTTAGTTTCCTCCCTCCCAAAGATGAGTCTTTTCAACATCTCAGTTTTATCTAAAGCTCTGTGAAATCACATGGTCATTCAGGCTGTAAAAGACTTCTATATCATCAAGCCCAACCGCTAACCTAACACTGACAAGTCCACCAGTAAACCATGTCCCCAGGTGCCACATCTACATGTCTTTAAATACCTCCCTGGATTGTGAAAGACACTTTCCTGGACAGTCTGTTCCAGTGCTTGACAAACATTTCCACAAAGAGATTTTTCCTAACATCTAACTAAACCTCCCTTGGCACAACTTTGAGTCCATTTACTCTCATCCTATTTCTTTTTACCTGAGAAAAGAGACCAACCCCTGCCTGGCTACAACCTCCCTAAAGGTGGTTGTAGAGAGCAGTAAGGTTCCTCCGAGCCTTCTTTTCTCCAGACTAAACAACCCCAGCTCCCTTAGCTGCTCCTCACAGGCTTTGTCCTCCAGACCCTTCCCCAGCTCCATTGCCCTTCTCTGGACACACTCCTGCACCACAATGTCTTGTGGTGAGGTGCCCAGAACTGGACACAGCACTCGAGGTGTGGCCTCACTGGTGCCCCCTCACCAGGGGAGCAATTACTGCCCTGGTCCTGCTGGCCACAATATTGCTGATAAAGGCCAGGCTGCCACTGGCCTTCTTGGCCACCTGGGCACACACTGGCTGATGTTCAGCCACCGCCAACTAGCAACTCCAGGTCCTTTTCCACCAGGCAGCTTTCCAGCTGCTTACCCTGAGATGCAAATGGAGTGTCCAACACTGGCAGCTAGGCATTAATGTGGATTTCACACTGCCCTACTGTTAATGTTTGTGATATCCCCTTGTCTAAATATCCTCACATAGCCAGCACTGGAGACTGATGAAAGATACTGAGGTACATAGACCTTTGGGGCTAACACAGTACATCTACTCTTACATTCTGACATATGCCAGGGAATTCCCTTTGTTTTATTATAGAATTCAGAAATGAAACACATTTTTAGCACTGCACTTCACGAACTTCTGACAGCATTATACAGGGCTTGAACATACTGTTGGTGGATTTTAAAATCAGAGAACTTGATCTGTTCAAGAGAGCATTTTTCTAACAGGACTAACAATTCAGAAAAATAATTTTAGACCAAATCCAGGTTAACAAGAAAGCACCTGTCCTTTATGGCCTTTATTTAAAATAGAACAATGTAATTCCAGAACACCAGCGCCTGAAAAACATCTACAGTAGAAACTTTTTATAATAATTTTAAAAGGAAAATTATCATAAATTATCTTTGTGCCCATATTAAACAACGTAGGCATTCAAATTAAAGCTTTGTTACTGACTTCAGTAAAACTATTGTTTGTTACAGGTAAAATCATCTGCTGTGAAATACCATGTTTCAGGACCACCCACAAAATTGTGTGTTTAGAGAGTATTAAGCCTGAGCTTTACAATTCATGTGCTCCAACTTAACATGGAAAGTTTAAGTTCTTACAACTGGACACACTTCATTATCATTATAGTAATGCATTAATTATTTGCTCCTAACGAATGACAAACTGTCAGGTTTGCTACAGTGCAAAGCTGAAGAGAAGAAGTGACTATATTTTTCTCAACTACCAACTACAAAACAAACCCCGCCAAGTATTGAAATGGAAAATGCACTCCCTAAACATTTCAAAGCACTGACCAATTGTCTTTGTCTATGATTTCATGGATTTTTCTGAACAGCAAAGTTGTCAGGAGACCACTGAAGAGACTTCTTGAATCATCCAGCACTTTACCTCCCAATCACAAAATACTCTCATTTCCTAAGTCGATTTGGTTAGAAACTCAGGTTGCTAACAAGTCATTTGGAGAGAGGTCTTGTTTGAAAAGGGCTTAAAAATAAACTATATGAACATATGCTGTCTATTAAGTAATAAAAACCCACATGACACACAGTTAAACTTATACCATGCCTGTTTTGTTGTCTGTTTAACAAAAAAAAAAAAATTAAAATACTTGGACCAGTTTTAAGGGATCTCTCACAAAGGTGTTCAATTGTAAATGTAATTAACAAACTGGACTAGTCTTTCTATAACTTTGAGCCTTTTACTCCATCCCCTTGATATACATCACCACTCTGATGATTCTTTGTACACTCCATTTCATACTACCGAGAAGAAATTGCTTAAGTAAGAAGGTCTTTAGAAAAAAAAAAAAAGACATTCATTAGGACCTGGACTAAGATCTCAAGTTCACACAGACCACATCACAGATCTACTTAATGGCTACTTTAGTTCTCTATAGACAAATTTCAAATCTATTGAAAAGGTTTTCATACCTCATTATCATTTATCTAAGCACTCCTTTACCATCGAATTTATCTCCACGATATCAAGTAGAGCTCAGAATTAAGAAGGTTTAGTTACAAAAATGCCAAGAGCAGAAAGCTGACACATGCTATGCATCTATGCATATTGTAATGAATGACCTACTTTAAAATGTGTGTATATGTTAGTTCCTACACCATTTTACTGGTTATTCTCTACAGAAATTTGAGTCCTTAACTTATCACGAAGGAAGCCAAACTGCATGTGTTCATTTTCAAGGAAGATGTAGATGGATGGCTGGTGCATATTTTTGTAAAACAGAAGAACAAAGGAGAGCTGAAGAAAATGGAAGAAGATTAATCTTAAAAAAAAAGGTCTATATTGCTGAATTATAGCACCACAATTCTCCAATACTTGGATATGCACAGGTGACAGCTACAGTCTTTTTTTCCTACGAACATCTAAAAAAAAGAAAACAAAACAAACACCCCAAAGCAAAACAAACAAAATATCCCAAACCATCCTATCCAACCAACAAACCACCAAAAGTACTTGTATTTCAGATGTCAAAAACTATTTATCTTCACAGTTCATGTAACTTTTGGGGTAGATTTGGCTGTCCACTCAGGGCACACCTTCCAGAAACAGAGATTATATTACTATCTGATTTTTAAATAGATATCATCTAAATTACTACATTTTAAAATGAGGTCGCTTTTTGAGACAGTGTTTCAGACTGGTGAGTCCATTATGCAATTGTGCAGCTTGGTAGCTACTATCAGGATGAACTTTGAAAAGCAGTTAGAATTTAAAACTTTACTTTCAAATTTATTTCATAGTTTAGCTTTGAGAGAAAGTGTTTTTCTCTATAGGAATTCTCAGACAGCTGTGCTGAGCAAACTAGGTGCTTCTTCCTTTCAAGTTAAACCCTTTAGATTACTTTAACACAGCTCTTTGTGGTTTAATTTATCATATGTCCTGGCACCATTTATCACTAAATGCAGAATGATGAAGAAATGGCTCTATTAAAATGGAATAACTACTGAATTAAAAAGCTGTTAAATGAGTTGGAGTGCAGACTCCTGTTAACAATATGTGGGAAGAGTGTTTGGCTGAAATAAATTACTTTCACAGTAATAATTTGAGAAGTGCACCTTTGGAGAAACATGTTCAAAAATTCACATCTTGATTTCCTGACTAAAATCACATTCACCACTAATAATATTTTTAAATTAGCTTCATAGCTAAGGTGGAGAAAAAATTAGTCTCAAATACTTTGGTTCAAAACCAAAATACTCTTTATTAAAAAAGCTATGAATGGCAGTTTTTAAAATACACATGCAAAATAAAATAGCTGATTCCAATTAAGATATATTTCTCATGCTTACCCTTAACTTAAAAAAAAAAACTTTTACAATCTTTCAATGTAGTCTGCCTTATAAACTTGTAAATAATATATAGCCCTGTAATTCAGAGTAGTCTGCATTGTAACTCCAAAAATCATAAACAGTCAACTACCTGATGAGTCAAAATATACTTTCATTTTATTGATTGAAATAGAAAATGTAGGTAAGAGAAAGTACTGAATAGATACTCAGTAAGTTCATAATTGACATGTTTCAGATATAAAGCATTTTTTTCATATTCTAAAAAAATGCTGGATTCAACAATTTATAGTTTGTTATTAATAAAACCAGCCCATTTCCAAACAATTTAGTGCTGTAGATCACTGCCTTCTTACTCTTGTGCTTAATCAACACAATTCTTGTGGTTAACAGCAGCATTTACTCAACCCTTATTAGGAAATTATTTAGCTCAATAAAAGGAAGTGTCCATCTATCACTCATAGCCCTCTCATGCACTGATTGATTTCACTGGAAGCAAAAATAATTTCCCAGAACTCACGTGCATCATCTCGCGCCTTTGAAACAACCTGCTAAGGGATATCTTATGGTCATAGAGTGGCATCTTTATGGCTTTAAGAGCAGATTTTATTTCTATGAATGGTTACTAAAAAGCTGCACCCTGACTCAGTCTGTTTTCAGGCTCTACTGTAGCACAGAATACAAAAAATAGTTATAACGCACATCTCTGTCAACTTTGCCAGCACCTTGTGTGGACAAATATCATGCATGAGATGTCAGTGCAAAGGCATGTCATGATTACTCACTCCCAGACATCCTAGAAAAAGTTAGCCATCTTACAAAAGCAAAAATCATAATGACCAGAAGGGCCACTGTATTTAGTACAAGCCAATAGATTTACACTGAAACGACAGAACATGTTACCTGAACATTAGACAGCTTTATGGACCAGACAGTAATAGAGTGATTGCAAGATACACACAGTATTCCTAAAGGAAACCCAAATGGAGGGCCTTTGCGCTTCTCATCAAAAACTGAAAACGATTGTTAAGTTTACCTCAAACCCTTGTGTATTTTATCTATCAGAAATACACAGGCCATAAAAAAAACAAGGATTCTTTTCCATTTCAGACTTGGTTGGCAGAAAAAACTCATTTTTACCTCTACAGACTGTGTGATTGCCAGGCCTGTTGTGAAATCCAGGGCAGAGCTATATACATTGACCTTTACACTTGCCATCCATAGTCATCTGCATATATACCATCTTGCTTCCTTTTGCGTGTACAAGAACAGAAGGAGTAAGAATAGTAGTGCAGTGACCCACTTTCATACATCCTTCTTTAGCTTTAATATACTGCAACTTTCCCCCCCTACGCTAACTGAAGGCCCCTTCATGGTTGTATACATTCATCTTGTTCTCTCCTTTGTATACACACAGTACTGTGTTCATCTGGTCCAGCACAGTAGCTAAGTCCACCTGCCCTTGCTCCTTTGCCAGCTAAAGCTCCATCCATCTGTCTAGATGGGAATTAATACAGAAGAAAAAAAAATTCATAGTTTCTTTCATAGTTAACTTCAGCAGTGTTGAAGTTAAAAGGGCCTTGACGCTCTGGGCTTTTTTAAGGGTTTTTTTGTGTGTGGTTTTGTTTGTTGGAACCCTGGGTTTAGAGAATTTAGGTTTCCGGGATATAATAATATATATATGTGTAACAATATGGAGGATTTGGGGTGTGGTTTTGTTCTTCTTCTTTTCTCCTTCTTCTTCACAAATCTGGGTGTTCTGGTATTGGGTCAAAAAACCCGCAGTGCGGTTCATGAATAGTTAGTTATTGGATTATAAGTAAAAACAAATTACTTGGTATTTCATAATCGGGTGATTTGGACCCTAAAAGGCCTTGAAAGTTCGAACTCATGGCCATTTTCCACTTTGTTGACTTGGAGGCACACTCTGTGCAGCTGTATTATAGATAAGAAATTATAAACATCCATTAGAAAAAAGTCAGGCGTCTCCTACGTTTCAATCCTAACTCTGAGTAAAAGAACTCGCAATTCAGAGGCAAAATGAAAATAGAGGAATCAACATTTGTTATTGTTGGGTCAAGGGTTTTTTTCAGAAAACTATAAAACTGGCAAGTAAAGAAGTGAATGTTACCTTCAGCTGAAAACTGTATTTAAGCATGAAAGATACACTCCATACAGTCTTTTCTGCCATGTTACCATGGATAAAATGTAGTATGAATTTTATCTCAAGTGGTTTTGGTTTTTTAACAAGTAATAGAATTTAACTTATTTTCCTTTATAATAGTAAGCAGTTGCATAATAAAATACATTAATTATGAAATATATCTGCTAAAATAACTGCTTCTTAGAGGTTTTACCACATTTGTAACACAGCAAATGTATCTTTATTGGTACTCAAGTTATACCATACAGCATAGCCGCTCTCAAAAATGCACAGAAAATTAAAGGGTTTATTATTTGGAATGGTATCTTAAACAAATGTGAGAGAGTCTCTGTTCCACAAGTAACAGAATCACTGAATCATCAGGGTTGGAAGAGACCTGCAAGATCATCTAGTCCAACCATCAACCCAGCACCACAATAATCACTCCTAAGCAATATCCCCAAGTGCCACATCCAGGCACCTCCTGAACACTTCCAGAGAAGGTAATTCTACCTCCTTCCCAGGCTACTTATTCCAATGACTAAATACTCTTTCGGTGAAAGGTGGATTTCCTATTAACTAGTATGAACCTCCTCTGGGGAAAAAAACTTCAGAAATTGTCTACTGATTATTGCAAAATTTAATCTAGACATGGAGATTTTGAGGGAATATGGTTTCTTATTTGTACGATGGGAAAAGGTGGCCAGGAAGAGAAGAAACCTCTCCTCAGTGCACAGCTGAGGACAAAGCTGAGGGAGGATCAAAGATCAAAGTCTGCTCCCAAGGCTCCAAGGGAGGGCTGCCACCCCCTCTGCACTGTGCACAGGAGTAGGAGATCTTGACCAGCCCTGAACTATAGATCAGGACCCACAAGTTCAGTGCTCATGCAGCCCCATCAAGTTCTGATGCCCTTCACTTGAAATAAATAATTTAATTATATAGTATAAAATTTGCTGCTTTACCTGTTCTCTTATATTTGGCTCTGGAGATTCCTACAGATTCAAAATGGATTTAGGGAATAATTATAAAAATTTAAATGGCTGTCATTCATCAACACCAAAAACGGAACTCTCAAATCCTAAACCCTGTGTAGCACAAATGTTTTGAATGGAGGAGTTCTTACAAATGCTCTATTGGGCATAACGAAATGTCTTAAGCAGGAACAAACAGACTAAGCTACTGAACTGAGGTAAGAGCAAATGGGAAAATGCCCGGTTTTAGAGCAGGCAGTAGTTTTAAGCTAAATTCGTTAAGGAGTGTACTTTAATTAAATAAAAGAAACAACCCTGAGTATTTTACTGACTTTCTATTTCTTTAAACTTTCCCTTATAAATATTTCTTTTTAAATAAATACAACATTTCACTTGCACTAATAATTTTGATATCTTTTTTCAGAGTTTTCAGCCATTCTTTTATTTGGGTTTCTTTTTTTACATAGACTTAACCACACTTCTCAATGTTTGGGAAAAAACACTCTGAACAATAACTTCCAACAAAACATGTAATTCCTTGACAGAGAATCCAAACAAACCCGAACAGCTCAGAAAGAGCACAGCTTTTTAATAGTTAATATTCCATCCATTTAATATCTCTAATTATTTTCCCTCTGCAGCTTTGATGGGTAGTTATAGCCTGGAATAAAAACACTGTGGTAAGGACGACTGCACGGCAAGGTTAAGTGCCTTCTTGTCTTCAGTGCCAATAATTACCTTTAAAAAAAAAAAAAAAAAAAAAAAAGAAGCTGTTTTCAGGTTTGACAGTTAATTTACTAATGAGTACGTGGACCCAATTTATAATAAAGCAATATTGACCAGAAATAATCCCGCATTGGTACTCATTCGAATTATTTTATTGTTCAAGTCTCCTATTAAATAAATTGGGAAAGATTAATTTTGCAAGATGGATTGTCAGAGGCTGCTGCATAAACTAGATACATGTCAGCACTAAGTTTAATTATTGATCACAATACAATAGTGCTGAGTATTCCAATCCCCAAACAGTTTCCAGTAACTATCAGCAGATTCCAAATATAGAAACTGAAGGGAAAAAATTTGATTGCAGATGACTACATTTTAAAATAAATAAATAATTCATTAGCACCCAATAAAAAATTAATTTTAAAGTACAATTCAGATCACTCACTAGATCATATAACTAGTAATCAGAAAATGAAAGTGCCTCCTTTCATGTGACAAACTCTAATGAAGTAGCATAATGTGCTTTTGATCAGGGTATTCCTATGATTCGCCAGTTCTGGAAGAGAAATTATAGTTGGAAACGGAGGTTGGGTGGAGCAGAGTCCCTCATTACAACCCATCTCGATGCAAAACAAATGTAAATATTGCAGGATGTACAGTGAACACTGTACTTACAGAAATACATAACAGGAAAGATGTGAGGATGCATCTTTGGAAAGAAACCCATTTTCCAGCTCTAATTAAGTTCTATAACAGTAGAAAGCAGTCTAACAGGACAATTCCAATGCTTTCTAGAAGTAGTCAATAGTGGATAGTTTTCCTTTTAATTTTGGAAAGTTCAGCAAATGGACATGAGAAAGGCCTATCTATTTGAGATTTTGCACCTAGTCCTTAAAAATCTCCCTGGAAAAAAAAAGGGGGGTGAAGTTACAGCCTGATGAAACTCAGTTGAGTTACTTTGTGAAGAGTTCTAATTCCAGGGTAGCAAGTGATGATGAGAGTTGTCTTAGATACAGGAATCAGCAGATAGAGGTGTACAAAAATGTACACAGATATATATATATATATGTGTGTGTGTGTATGTATGTATAGTAGCAGGAAAGATGGAAACGGCATACAAATTATTTTTTTAACACAATGTCAGATATTAATACAGTATTGGTATGGTCATTGTGAAGCAATTTTCACTGTTTAATTCTGTACAGTTACTGTTTAAATTTATAGATTTTATTAACTTTCATACAAATAACATTAATGAAACCACTGTTTTTCTAGTGAATTTTAGTGTGCATCCTGAAAACTTTTCAACTTCCTCTGACCTTTTAAACAATAATTTCAGAGTATAACTCTGCTTTATTTACAGCAAAACTAATTTTCCAAGCCAGCATCCAATATCACAGAGAGTCCAAGTCCACTTTGACATTATCATCAGAAACTTAGTAGAAACCATTCAAAGGTAATTTGAAGATTATTCAAAAAATAAATGAGCCCTTCCAAGATTTTTTTCTTTTTTTAAAGCAGCTACAAAGTTTTAAATTTTACCCACTGTTACACATATCAATGTTAACTCATAAATCTGGGCTTCATCCAACACCTGCTGAAGTCAACAAAATTGCCCCCTTGACTTAACCATGTGCTGGATCACGTCCTTTGTGACAATTATAACACACTTACCAAATGTTACATCCCCAGACCAGGAGCGTTTTTAATTGAGCTTTAAAAGTTTTTATTAAACTCTTGCTATATTCCAAAAGACCAAACACAGCTTGCCACCGAGCCCTTCTCCTGGAGAGACTCCCAGGAGCACTAAACTCTTCTGATGAGTCTAAAGGAATGCTTGGCACAATCACTGGTTTTCACAAGGTCTGTGACTGCCTTTGGCAGCCATTGAGCACCTTTCAGCATAACCTGCTCTAGCATCGCTATGCCAGTTTAGGAGTATTCCACTAGCTCAGAGAAATGAATTCCTTCTAAAAAAAAAAAAAAAAGCTATTAAAAACTTCCTTACTATATGCCCTAAATCCATTTGAAGTGTAAAAGCAGCATTCTACTGGCCCTTACACCCACAGCCACTTTTATCTGGGCAAAGACATGGGTTCTCAGCCATTCCTGATGCTACTGAAGCCTGGATACAAGGTAGACAAAATTCTTTCAATTGTGGGTTGTTAGTAGCAGTCCGTTCAATTCCCTCCTCTAGTTATAGCAGGTTATAGGCAGAGTGGCAAATGTCAGCACTAAAAAAACACCAAAAAACAACAAAATAAAAAGCACACAAACAAACAACCCAACCACTTCAAAATCAGGTTACAGAAGATGAAGACCACAGAGTTAAGAGAATCTTTTACATTTGTCTAGGTATTCAGGAAAATTATTTTAAATTATAAATTATGTTAAATACAAAAGGTATTTCTTAAGATGCCTTCTCTACAAAACATTATTTTTCAGACTAGGTAGTCAGCTGAAATAGATTAAAGCATCCCTTCTGTCATCTCACCCCCAACATTTCTGTGAAGACCCAAGAACTTACTTAATTTTAAGCATATATGAAGTCCAGTGGGGAAAAAAAAAGCGCTCTCACTTGCTTAAAGGTTGTGTATGAATCTTTGCCATATTAAAAACAGTCTTTTGAAGTCCCAGTAGCGTTTTCCAAACGCCACAAAACAACTTTTAGAGATGCATTTTTCACCTTAACTCGGTTCACTTAGTGTACACACAGAGGAAGTCTGTTTATATCCCAAGAGATTGAGAACACACAAAATAATTATTCACTGACAAGACTGTAATCTAAACCTCACAGATGAAGGCAGATGTTTTCAGCAGGAACTATATGGAAAAAAAAAAAAAACAGTCCACAATCAATATTATTCTTTCATATTATTATTATTCCAATAATGCCTAGAGGCTGACAAATGTATGGGAATTACCATGACAAGTTTGTGTTTACAAACCACACCATGATACTCTGGCCTGGAAAATCACCATGGCAGCTGTGCCACCCAGCTCTTTATTCATCTGTCTGCCTCTCTCTGATTGTGAAAGGATGCCTCTAACACAGTAAAAACCCCTGGCTTTTCTCCACACTAGTCCCTTTGCGGGAACCAAATTCTAGGTTTTCATCATTCCAGTAGGTCCTGTGAGATTTGATCCTGCAAATGAAGGAGCTTTGCTTCATGACACTTAATGCCTGCCCATTGGGCCTCAACATCAGGAGGGCTGTGAAACTTCTGACAGTCAGATCAATATTTTTGTTGTTACAGATAAAAAATGGACTGGTACTGCCCTCCAGCAGCCTGGCTGCCAAGTCTGGGAGGCAATAGTGCCATGGGTTGGAAAGTTATTTTTAACCTTCTGCATTAGGTTTAGAAGAAAAAAGATTTCAACTACAAATCAAGTAACAAGTGTTTAGCAACTATTGGACAATAGCCTACCAATGAAGACGTGCCTTCTCCCCAGAAAGGGGATTTTGCCATTTCCTGAGGTTCTGAGCCTCGTCACTGCCTTAGAGGCATATGGAAAAATTGCACCCTAAACATGGCAGCAACCCCAGTGTAAAGTGGCAAAGGGGGAGACTTGCAGCCAGTACTGCAGCATGTGAGGAGTCCCCAGCCTGCCTCAGGCAGTGCTGGCAAGAAAGTGATATCATAGCTGATCATGAATTCTTGTATGAAAGGTTATCAACCCTTTATTCCTGCAAAAAATACAGATTTGAATACACAACTAAAGTTTATCAGAAATCAGATTCAAAAAGGAACTGCATGAATTTCATGCTAAAATCCGTAAATGTCTAATCAAAATTTGAAAATTTGTTCATTTGTAAAAGATGTGAAATATCAGCAGTTATATAGAACAGTTAAAAACAAGTCAATAAAATATAAATGCGTTCAAAATCAGTTTAACATGATGAGAATTTACTTTTGCATTAGGTTCAAGTCTTATCTTAAACTCAAAAATAAATAGCCAGATTTAAACTGCTTTTTCCCTACAAGCCATCCAGAAATGCATACTATTAATGTGTGAAAAAGTAAAAGTAATTACTTCTAAATATGCTGTAAACATTTTATTCTTCTCAACTACGAAAAGCAAGAACTTCAAATACTTTCACATAAAATTAAATGGTCAAGATTTCAGCCCATACAGCTCACACCTGAAAGCCAGTGTTGACTTTTATCATTGCTCTCACTCAAAACAAAGCATCTTTAAGGAAAAAAGAATGAAAGTGGTCACTTTCACCTTTACCAGAATCAAGGGCACCAAATGAATGGCTTTGCAGGGGCTCCAAGGCTGGTAAAATTGGCCTTACCAAGATTTTTTTATTCACTATATCTCTTTATTTTTTCCTTCAAATATGAACAAACTAAAAAATCCTACATGGAGGAAAATGATGAAATCAACCCAGAGAGAGTCATGGAGAGCAGCTCAGAGTTAAATAATGGAACAGCTTTGTGGTTACCATTCACACAGCTCTCGGAGTCGGGGCTATCAGGCAATGAAGTAGAATAATGAAGCTACTCCTTCAGATAAGAGATCGGCTTTATAAATATGATCTTTTGTACAGCAGCTGTAGAACTGTACACTTGAAAATAAGCTCGTCATAACTCTGACAGCAGGTGAAGTGGCTCAGGTTTGTGTATGCTTATGAGTTAGTGGGAATATTAGTAAGTTTACAGAAATAAAAACAGAACAAAGAAATTTTTCAGGAGAAAAAGCTTGCCAGTGCATAAGAGCTGGTGGCTGAATGAACACATACATGGTCAGCAGCCAGTTATATGCATGTGGCTTAGAGAACAGGGTTCACAACCACCATTTCTAAAAGCACAGGGCATCTTTTTGCTTACAGGGTAGAAACATCCCTTCTGTAACAGCAGCATAGGAGTATATCCTCCTTCCAAGCTAGCACTAGGCTAACAGGGCAGTACCTAATGAAATACATAAATAGATCTGACATCCTGTCCGTGGGGAACCACTGGACAGTACCAAAGCCATAAAATATGGTACTATGTGCTCAAACACTATGTGGATATGCAACATTGAAAAATTTGCCATGTGTTAATACCAGAACAATATTTGCATGCATACTGAGCAGTGTGTTTTTATTTCCAGTTGTCTCATAAATAAATTCCTAAGAAATAGTGAGAAGCTGTTCTTGAAAATTTTGATGTACATTAATATGTAGTTCTTTAAAATCTTATCACACAAATTTAATTGAACAATTGTTTATTTCTTTTTTCAGGGCATGGGAGTATTTACTTTCTGGTTTGGTGGGTTCATTTTTCTAGTTTAAAAAAAATAAATTACTGCATTCCCCAAGTTTCTGATATACGTGGTTTTGCTTTTCTTAAAAGACTACTTCAGTTCTTCTATTGCTAATAGCCACAAAAAAAAATAAAATCAAAAAACCTTTTGCATTATTGTGATTACAAAAAAATGATATTTTCTAGCCACTGCCAGTCAAGTAAGTTTACCACTTCTCACTTCATAGACTGAATATTCAGTTTTAGCATAAGAAGGTTTTGCTTCTTCTGTCACTGCAACCCTGAAATCAATGTTGTTGCTGCAGGTGGCAGAAGCAATGGGAGCAGCAAAGCCACCAGCACTGTCTACACATAAGGTGGGTGCTAGGGAGGCTGGAAGAAGCATCAGCAGGAGTGTGTGCTACGGGTAGAGAGGTCTAAAAAAGCTTTAAAAAACTAGGAATACAGCAACCAATTTTGCAGACACAAAGAGGAGAATGTTATGCATCAAGTGTAAAAAATTTGAGGTTTCAGAGATAGGAAAACAAGAGGTAGTTGGAAAAATACACTACATGACTGCATGGGAAGGATGGATGTGGTCCAAGGGCTGGATATTAGAGCAAAGGAGACACAGATCATGTCTTTTCCTCTACCATCCCTTTACTGACTGATTTTTAGAAAAGAAACAGTCTATTCTTATGTGTACTCATTTTTTCTCTTGTCCACCTCACCTATTTGGATAAAAAATTCTCTGTGACAAAGATTGCTCTTTCTGGAGTATTTGTGAGAAACTCAGCACGTGAAATTTCAGTGTCTTCAGAGTCTCTGAAGTACAACAATAATATAAATGATACAAAATATGAATTATACAAAAGTTACATTTCTTATTATCTGTTTACTTTTGCCTAAGAGCCCTGAGATATTTTCTGACCAAGTAAATTTTAGATCTTAGTGCAATAAATAAAATTTACTCCACTGAATAAATAAATTTTAATTTCTATCACAATACAAGACACAGAGTATGTTTTATACATATACAGTACAATTCCAAAGGCTCCCTTAACTTTCAATGGAAGACTCTTGTGCATCCCTTGAGTCTCTAAAAGTGTTCTCTATCTAGTTTTGAAGAAAGAGACAGAGAAGTCATAGCTGAAGAAAACAACTGTAAAAATACCTCTACAATACTGCTGCATTTTCTGTTATTTCAGTGCTTCACCACACTCTCCAATATTTTGATCATATACTTCTTAACATTTTAAATAAATTGATAGAAAGCAACAAAACCTCAGAAGTAATGACAGTCACTGAATAATTATGAGATCATTGCACCATTCAGCAATTCTGAGAACAGTCAAATGACCTTGCAGAACAGATCTCCTCCAGCAGAGAGCACGTGCATGGAAAAAAAGATAAATAAAGAGGAAGAAGAGGCAGACCAAAACTTAAAAAAAAAAAAAAAGCATGCCAAATTTGGGTGAATCCCCTGCATATGCTTCCTCCCCCTGCCTCTGAGTTAATGTTAACTGGCAGAATCATAGAATGGCTTGGGTTGGAGGGAACCTTAAAGATTTTCTAGTTCAAACCTCTATGCCATGGGTTGCTCAGAACCCCATTCAACCTGGCCTTGAGCACTGTTATGTATGGGCATCCACAGCTCCTCTGGGCAACCTCTTCCAGTGTGTTACAGAAAAGAATTTCTTCCTAATATCTAACCTAATCTACTCTCTTTCAGTTTAAAAGCCATTCACCCACCTTTTATCACCATGTGTCCCTGCAAAAATCTTTCCCCGTCTTTCTTGTAGGCTCCCTTCAGGTAGTGGAAGGCTAAAATTACAACAGAAGAAGAGAATAAAAAAATTATGTAGTGGAATCTGCAGCCCCTGTCTTTTCTACCTTACTTTCTACTGTAAGGTTTTGTCTAACTGGATTCATCCAGACTCCCACCCTTTTCCTTGTCCCCATCACCACTTCTTTTCTCTTTCCCTGTATCTCTGGATATCCTCTCTTCTCCTCCTAAATATTCTTGTTTTCTTAGTCTTCTCTCTTCCCCCCTCTCCCCAGTCCTTTTTTGACCCATAATCCCTTTCCTTACTCTTCTCTGCTCTTTCATAGTCCCTTTCAAAGTGAGCTGCAGCTACTGCACGGGTGCTTAACAGGTGTTTGCCAAGGCTGCCTTTCTCTCTCCTATGCAAAAAGGCACTCACAGCAACGAGAGGAAAGGAGACAAGAAAAAAAAACAAGCCAAAGAACAAAACAAACTAAAACAAAAATTTAAAAATAAATTTAAAGAAAGTGCAGATAAAAGGGAAACAGGTGTGTGTAGGCCAGAGGGAAACAAGAGAAGGTAGAGCTGAAAAGAGGAGGAATTTAGACGAAGCCAAGGGGATTTAGAGAAAGAAATCAAGAAACGAAAGCCAAAAGCCCTTGCTCACAATCATGCCAGAGGAAAACAAAGAAGTTGAAACAAAAGGAGACCAAACAAGAAAAATTACTCTAATTCTAGACAAAAATTAAATTAATTAATTAAATAAAAACTAGCCCAACAACCAGAAACAGAAAGAACAGTGAGGAGAAAAAAAAAGAGATGGCAGAAAATACTGGAAGTAAAAAGAGATATTGTTTGAAAACTGAGCAACAGTTAGAAAAAAAAATAATAAAGAATAATTTTAAACTACATTAAGTGCAAATACTATTTTCCCACATTTATCTTCTTATTACTTTTTTAATCAAAGTCAAAGAAGGAAAAAGGAGTGCAACAAGGAACCTGGAAAGAGGTGTGGGTGCAGTCTTCTTTCACATCTCTGATCACCACACTGACTCTGTATTGACCCATGTGGTCACTGCAAGGGCAAGGGGTGAGGGGCACAGATGGATTGGAAAGACAAGATTCCAAATGTGGTGATAAGGTCTTTTTTCTTTTAAATTTTGAAAAAGAGCTGCCATTCTTAATGTTTGTAGTTTAGCATGCATCCCACATGCATCAAATTATCACATCTTTTTTTGACAGAAATACTTTTCAGAAACAACTGGAGAACAAAACTTCTTTTCTACATTAAGCAGCTTTTTCTAGCTCTGAAATTTGACACAAGTTTGTTTTAAAGGTTAACCATATTTTAATTAATACTTGGGATTAATTCTGAAAGGAAAGGGGAAGCAACAATCTGTCTTTCCACTTATCAGTGGAAATGGTGACATAAAACCAGAAAGAAACTCACCCCCAAAATAGAACATGTTATAACAGGAAGAAGTTGAAAGAAAGCTGTTTTCTTATACTGACAGAACTTTCAAGATTTTTTCCCCTATATCAGATTGTTTCTGATTCAAAAACCAGAAATATAAAAAGTACTTATTTTCATAAAATGCAACAAAATGAATCATTTTCCTTCTTGAAGCATTCCTTGTTTTAACAATCTGAAATATACAGCTTGGGTTTGCTTTTTTTATGCTATAATTGGCTTGTCTTTTTAAATGATATAAAAATTTTAACCCAAACTGAAATCATTCTTGACAAAAAAAGACACTTTCTCCACACTAAAGCAAGAACAAGACATTACACCTGATCCTTTGTCAAAAATCAGTCTGAATTCAGCAAAATGCAATCTCCCAACAAATTTTAAATACAATTTTTGGCCAAGAAATCTCTTTTTTTTGTTTACTACTTCACCTCATGTGAAAAGTTCCAACAGTTACTTACTAGAGTAGATGCAGGTGCTCTGAGGAGGAGTACCACACACTTCAGCACACAAGAGTTCATCCTGCAACAGGTTAGTTTATCTATCTGCTAAGGGAGAGTGTGTTTGCAGGTCATTTGCAGGCACCTAAGTGCAGAACACCCACCTTCCCTACCACAAAAATATGCTTCTGTCCCCGAAGGCTGCAGTGATGCAATCTGACATTAACTTAAACTGTCTACCTTACATATAGAAGCAGTTCAATATATTTCAACTCTAAGTAACATAGTTTTAACAAATTCATAATCCATCATTCATTTTCTGCCATAGAGACACTGTATTCTCTAGCCTTTCTTTTATATTCTGCCCCTCATCCTTACTGCACTCAATTCGCTCAGTTTATCTTTTTATATTTACTATGTGTGAGAAATATTCAAACAAGGCAAAAATAACGACACTTTTAGCAATGATCTCTATTCTTTACATAATGTTCTGAAAGGTTCCACATGACAATGCTGGCAGATGTTGATGCAGGCAACGTTTTAGCTAAGCCAATGATTGACAGGTACACCATTATTTCTGCAATCTGGACTGACTGTTACACAGAGTAAATGCTAATCCTTATCCATTCAGTTGTTTCTCCACATTATTCATTTTTTCCCTCCAGCGTAGAAATGACTTGTTTGTTGCACTCCTAATCCTATGCCTTTGTGCCAATGGACACCGGACTGCAATGAACACACCTGGACAACTATTCTCTGATGAGGCTACAGAAATGGTAGCCACTATAGCAAATGCCTGCTAGTAAAACCCATGATTTGTGACTCCTGGGGAGCCAAAGAATAATTCTCCTAGCTTCAACTAATTGAGCTATACCTAGAGATTTTGTGTGCTTATGTAGGTATCTCATTTTATCAAGACTGATTTGCATGCAAAAAAAACCCCACCTGACAATATAAACATATACTCTATCCTGTTTTAAATTTGGTCCTCCACAAAATGCATGCTCAGGAGATGGAAGACTTTTACTGGATTTAATTGGATATTAGCTTCTGAGTATTCCAAGGAATGAATTATGGGAGACTTTGATGCCACAGCGCATCAGGTTGGATTAGCAATGAAAGGAGAGCACATTCTGAGCAAACTATCCAAAAAATGCAATTGCAACAGGAAAATACCTTGGGACAATCAAAAACAAATCTGAAGTGATTTTGATTTGAGAATATTTTTCATCTTAAGTTCTGCCCTCAACAAATCAGTTTCTTGTAGCACAAGAGAGAAAAAGCTAAGTTTAACAAGTTGTGTAAGACTAACCAAATTACAGAAGGCAAAAACTGTGACAAGAAATTTTCACTCTAAGTGTTGTCAGGACCTTTATGCAGAAGCCATAGATGTGCATTATAACTGATTCCAAACAGACCAAAAAAAGTAGTGAGTAGATGATCCCATTCCATTCCTCATTTCTAAATTTTGGCATCTGAAAATGGTTAACTGGACTGACACAGGTCATGGACCTGGGTAGTTTGTACCTCCCACTGTTACTGCTCAGAGCTTGGGTTTGTTCTGTTTTATTTTACAGGTAAAGAAGAATGTAACAAATTTGACAGACTGGAAACAAATCTATGAAGACAACATTTCTGGTGGAATTCTGGTCCAATCATTGTAACTGCAGGTCTAAGAAAAATCTTTCCTTTTTACCTACCATGTAGAGAGCCCAAATTTCAATTATTTTAATGAATTGAGTACTTCATGTTTTCACCATATGACAATTATCATGGAAATAGAGGCTATTCCATCTTCTGTCAGACCTGATTTAAATATACAATGTGTATGAGGTTAAGAGATATTGCAAAAGGAAATCAGTGGCAGATTGCCAAAAAGTATTTGCAATATTAGGAGATGCATCCATGTACTGGCAATCTGAACATTACAATCTTATAAAGTTCATTTACTTACTAAACCATAAGAAAAATGCCAGTGCATATTTCTGAATGAAAATATTTTCAGTAGAAATACCGGTGAGTTATTCTGTGACATCCCTTTACAGATTCTGATTTTGCTCCTCAATCCAAGAACATGCTACTTGTACACTAATAAAGTATGGTTTGATATTTAGGGTAGCATACCAGTTAACAGGTTACAAAATTAGATAAACTGTATCACCCCTTTTGATATGTTTTGAAATATCTCTTCAAAATATTTGCCTTTGACGAGAAATAATTGATAAAGCAAGCTGAAAAACTTTGCATAGGGTATATTTAGCATATAATTATATTTGCTCCCAGAGCATGGATCCAGCAAACTGTAGATTTAACAAGTGGATGAAATGTTGGACTGAGTAATTTGTCAAAAAAGTTTCCAGCATAGTGTGTACAAAAATCACATAAACTTCAGATAAACAGACTTCAAAATGAGATGGTCTAGGCAACATTCCAGAGCCTAACTGTAGTGCCATGAACCTGAAGTGGCTCTGAAGATATTCTCTGACCAGCAGTTAAATCTGTAACAATCCTTTGAGAAACTTTGATTTGGTGGGGTATGAAAAGAGCAGCCTGACAGATAGCAAGTTGATATGATCGCAAAGCAAATTTCTACGGATGCTGAAGGACAACAAAAGTTCACATTTAAAAGGGAAAGAATATTTATTAGCACAACCTGCATTTTAAATACCTGCCAGGTGTGAGGGGGTTTCATAGCTAGTGTTATTAGAGTAGGCATCCTCAATCCAACTTTAGAAGCTGAGATCAAGAATTACAGTAGCACAAACTATATTGTTGGCTTGCCTCTGAAACACATGCAATTGTTGCAGTTCTTGTTTCTGCTATCTTTAAAAGTAATACTGGCAGTAAGAAAAAAACAGTGGCCAAAAAAAGAAATTCCTCCCCTAAATGAGCCTTGAAGAGCTTGCCTAAAGATAGGAGTTTTTCAATAGATATACATTCTGGAACAATTTTTCTAGCAAATTTCTCTGAAATAAAAATAAAAGCAACTCTGCTAGATGAGTGGCCATCTAAAGTTACCAAGGAATGGAGCAATACATGACTGCTACAGAAAGCCATCACAGCTATGCTCATCTTGGTGGCACCATGCCCCAAGCAAAGGGATGTCTCTACATTTGTGGAATCCACAGCTGAGACCCAACCCATCAATAATTCTATAGCTTTGAAATAAATGAAAGTTAGCTTGAAAGCTTTCAGACGACCTCTTAATAGGGAGACAACTCTGCTCTGAAATGATGTCTACTGGGCTTCTAACAGAGCTAAATATCTGCTAAATATTTCATAGTCCAGACCTCTTTTAAGGGAGGAACAGAGTCAGGTACCTTTTTACCTTGTTTCTCAATTTCTCAGGTGTTGGTTCACGGTGGTGAAATGAACTTTCCTAGAAGGGAAATCCCACTTCTTCATCTTTGAATTTTTGATATAAAAGCATTGGAATGTGTACAGGTGGTGACAAACTGTATTTGATACTTCTATTCTTAGCAGTTTCCTAATTGCTAGCTGTGATTTAGTGTCTTGGGGTGACTTTATGATGTGTATCCCCTATCGCTGCTCTATGCCCAGAAATTAACTTTGTGCCTTTCTGTGCCTTTAAACTGAGCCTGAGAGGGGGGAGAGGAAAAAAAACCGAGCAAACTTTTCAAAGCAGTTGTTCAAGGACACAGATACACACTCCTCTGCTGCGGAAGCAAGAGCAGAGGAAGCACCCTGCTTGCTTTTCAGCCGGCTTTCGGCTCCTCTTCTCCGGTGGGAGACAGAGAGTTGAACTTTATTTTCCTGGTACATCAAATTTTCCCTTCTTCTCTTCTGGACTGTTTCTACATCAGAACACATCAGGAGAAATTTCCACCGAGGCCCTGGAGGTGGGCCCACACCAACCCAGCTCCAAGGAGGAGGAAAGAGACTACACCTACAGAAGGACTCTGAAATCTTCCCAGGTTTCTCTCCACAGCAAGAGGTTTTATTGTTTAGCATTATTATCCTTTTCCTGTGTGTTTGTTAAATAAATAGTTTTTATCTCTTTCACTTTCCTCCGAGGAAAATTTCTTTTTTTCCCGAACCTGGTGGGGAAAGGGTGGTTTGTAACCTGCCTTCTATCAGAGGATATTTTTCTCCAAATTTGTCCAAACCAGCACATTTAGGCAATTAAAACTGCAAGAGGGATGTGTCATAGTTCTGGCAATTAGCCCTCTTTTCGGGACAGAGATCTGTACTTGAATTTTTGTACATGAAGCAAAAGTTAAACCTTTTCATCAACATCAGATACACTGTCCGATTGTCAGGCAAATGAGAGTAACCAAGGTTTGCCGTAGTCCTTCACCATAAGAAAGTGATATTTGACAGGTTTTTTGCAGAATGTGCAAAGCTTGAGAGCTCCCCTTCTGTAGGGAACATTATGGCAATGTCCAGAGCACCTGCAGACAAAGAGGACATATCCTGCTGGAGATGGTGAGGCAATCACCTTTGCTACTTTATGTGATTCTAGTTAAACACTCCTTATTCTCAGTGCTTCACCATGACTGTCAACCAGTCACTAACATAACCCGCACATTCTGTGTTACTCGTCCCTGGATTTTCAGTCCAGGAAAGGAAATCAAATTTCAGATGAATTTTAAAGTCTGATGTGGAAAAAATAGAGTTCCCAGCATAAGCCTTATGGTGCATAACAACAGACCCCTTAATTCCTCACAGCTCCTAACCTTTTGATACCCTACTTTGAACTTCTGTAAAACTAGGATGCTGACCTGCTTCGTGGGTGGGTGATTATAACACTGAATTAATATTTGTAAACTACTGTGATACATTGGAATGAAAAATTTAGAACTGTAAAGAATTATGATTATGATGAACCTCCAATTCTTTTTTAAGTTGTCCATCTGTCATTATAAACCAACTCGAAGTAGGCTATTATTCAAATAGCTTAAAATTAGTTGCATAATACTAGTTATCAAGACAGACCACTGTTTTAACTTAGCAAGTAGTGAAAGGAAAAAAAAAGCTTCACTTGTATTTTAAAGACCTTTTCTATTTATATGGCTTTTATACCATGATAAATGGTACAGCTGTTCTGTAAGATACCCCTGTATTGTTATAGAGAAGAACTTCAGATTTAACCTGACCTACTCAGAATGGATATCTACACTACAGTATGTCATGAGACCTTTGTGATACTTCTTTGATAATTTTTCGCAGGCATCCATTAGAAACATGGAAAAGCTACTTCAAGAGTGCACACTTACAGCGTACTGTTTACCTATACACTCATAAGATCAAAACCCCTGGTCTTACTGTTTTTGTTAACAAGGAGCACTAAAAGTCTTCCCACATACTGAGTTTTGGTTTCCATTTTACAATCTGAGATGACAGACGGCACAAAAATGATGAGAAAACTGTGGGGAGGCTTCCAGAAGATTGATTCTCTCATCAGCTGATTCTTTTCTAGTTAGTCTTTTATTGACTACAAAGGTATAGCCAATGCAGAAAAGGAAAACCAGACTGCCCTGTTTAATCCTGAGGGCATTGGCAAAAGGTGATCACTTTTTGAGAAAACAGAGGCCTACAAGGAAATCAGCACACTGTATGAGCTGTTAAGCTGATTTAAACACACAGGGGATGCCTGGGGTTGAGCTCAAGATCTCTGAGGTGTGAGATGAGAGTGAAGCCATTGCACAGACTAATATTACTGAGCTTTAGTAGCAGGTGGCATAGTTGATCAGTCAGGAACCTGTCATTTGGAGAATAGACCAATAGATCTGAGAGATATGAAAAATCCTCCCTTTCTCCCCCCTCTTCCTTACCAAGAATAAAAATATTGCAATCATGAAGTTTAGCAATTACCGTCTAAAACTTACCACAATTTGTGGAGTTATAAACAATAGGGAAAAACCAAAATATAGTTACAGAGCACACACTGGCAGAACATATTAAAGAAATTAAAACCAATTGCAGCCATGATTGCAATAACACTGTCTGCAATTCCGACACATAGGATTTCAAGAAAAACCATGATCAGATGACAAAAAAGAAATATACAATACCCTGGAACAGCAATATTTACTTTGCATTAAAATCTGTACTTTATCATGAGAAACACCTTCTGCAGCTCTTACACTGTGTGCATGCTTATAGCAACTGTAGGGAACTTGCAATGGTTTCTGGTATGTGCTTCTCCAGCAAACAAGAGCCACCATTGAAGAGATCAAACCAAATGCAAAATTTTTACTGTGCTTTCTACATATATCATATTCTTCAAAACTCAATTTTCCTGCCATTTTTTCCCCATTTTGTCTGAACACTCCTCCAAATTTTCAGGTAAAAACCTACTACTGTTATTTGGCAAGCAATAAGGTATCTAAGCAAGATAGGCAAAAAAAAAAAAAAAAAAAAAAATCTTTCCCATTCCATAGCTCCAGATTTCAGGCGTCTTTTGCACAAACAGAACTGTAGACACAGTTCTGATAAACAAACCACTTGTTCATGGATTCGTTGGTTTTGAAATTTCAGCATACAAGCCTATATAATGGTGTACCTTAACAAGTGGCTAAAGTTATTAACCAAAATAAGTGCAAACATTTTGTAGCTCATATTTCAAAGACCAGAATCTACATATACTAGGAGAACTTGTATAATTTGTAACTATCTTCACATTCAAAGGCACAACATCACAAATCAAATGAGCAATAAGTGTAAAATCCAAGGTTAAATATTTTGAATATATATTTCTTTTTCTGGAGATACATAATTTAAACTCTCTCAAACAGAACAAATGTGGACACTATACCAATATCTGGTACACCAGGTACAAATGCACAATAATTGCAGACTGATTTTTAACTAAGTAAGTTAGCATGAGTGAAACAAATTGCTTGCAAGACAGACTATCCCATGAAAGAATGTTGCCCTCTAGCCTGGATTTAACAAGGTGCGGAAAGGACTATCTTCTAAAACTGTCAACATTAAAAAAATAAAAAGCAACCATGGCATAGTTTTCTTGGATGATGTTGTGGAATACTGTAATTCTACATGATAGAGGTGTCCATGGAGCAGCTACCACTAACCAACTGCCGACATGACATGGCTGCAAGACCAAAAATTTTGTAAATGGTGAGATTTCCGTCACTCCTCTTGAATGTCAAGTTACCCAATTCCACAATCAAACATGAAAGCAAAATCATTTACCATAACTTTAGTTAGCTTAATTTATTAAGCACAGCTTTTACAACTAAAAATACACACATTTTATTCTGAATTGAATTTTGACTGCTTGCATAACAGGTATTATCTTAAAGTCTTCATACAGAAGAACCAAACTTCAATCTTGTAAGGTGCCAAGCACACTTTCAGGCTGGGAGAAATACAGTTATTTCAAATTACTATTAGCACAAAAATAAATAGCATTAACCATGAGTCTACAACACCTTTGACTTGATAGGAAATACCTTCATTCATGAAACTAGAATAAAACTTAGAAACTGAGAATGTAAGAACTACCAGAAAGAACACCCATGCTCTGAATCTATCTCCAAAGCTGTTGCTTTTTTCGGTCTTAGAGTCAGCAGTAAAGCATTTTTTAGAAGCTGCTTATGGAATCACTGATTTCTGGAAGGATGTTAGTGTGGAGCCCTAACTAGATACAGTTTTGCACATATTGTACCAGTGCATCATACTACTAAATGCTTCAGATAAACCGAAGAACAGAACACATGTCGCACAAGATGTCATTACCAACTTGCTAAAAGAAGGATTCGTATGAAACTACGTGCCATCAATATGTTGCTTCCCAAAAATAGTAATTTGTGGATACGTAATTGAGACCATGACTGAAGATTTTTCTTTTCGTACATTTAAATGTGAATCAAGCAAACAGCAAAAATTTATGTTGACAAAGGGATGGGAGTGGCTGACTTCTTTTATTCCATCTCACTTCTTTAAAACGAACTCAAATGACCATATGTTTGGACTCTATATTACACCATGACTAGCTCAGTGCCAATGTAGCTTTTTAGACACAGACAGAAACATTTTCTGACGACAATATTAGAAAGAGACTCTTCAAAAGATAAGGGATATAAAACTTAATTGCTTTCTAGCTATTATCTTTCCTTACAAAATGCAATCTTTTTTTATGGTGTCCAGGCTAAATCATACCTGAAATCTTCCAAAAGAATGAAGGCTTCATGGAATCTGTAAAGTTGACAGATAAACCGAAGTGTATCTGAGGCATAACCCAAGTACATGCACCCAAAATACCTTGGCAAATCCCTGTGATATTTCACACAAAATAATTTGATTTTGAGAGTGGAAAATTGTGACAACCAATGCAACCTTCTTTGCTATTCTCCTTAACTTTCCCCCAGCTGAAAGTTGTCTTCCAATTGATTTCTATAGTCAGTACTAAGCTAGCGTGCTTATGAGCCTCATATTGTGATCAACCACCTAAGTGAACTTTGCAAAGAAAAAGGACACTCTTATTCCTAAGACTGTAGCGTGTAAGTGCTACTTCATGGAGGAACAGGTTACTGATCCAGTCTGGTACACCATGTGCTATGCACACTTCTTCCTTTATGGTGCATGTCATTTGCATTTGTTACAGACAGTTACTGGAGAACTTGGGGTTTTGTCTCATATCTTCACCACTAGATTCCCTTTCAGTCACTGACATGCAGCCCAGGATAGCATTCCTCTTGTTGACACTGTGGAATAAGCAATACATAAAGCACATAGATGACTTTAAAATTTACATTTCAGAAGTGGAACATAGTCCTTCAGTATCAGACCAGGAGAAACCTATACTCCTCCTTTGAGGTTTTCCTTAGCCATCAACCATTTTCTCCTAACTCCTTCCATACGAAGAATTTACAGAAATTCTGTGTTTGTAGATTCTGCCATTAAAAATCACACACTATTTAAGCATATATATATATATATATATATATAAAAATATATGCACACATATATGATGGTAAACCTATGTCTGCACATACTCTGGTTATTAAAGTGAAGTTGGAGGGTTACTTCCATTTTCACTGCTGCATTTTGGGCTTCATACTCACCCATTCTCTGGCGCATAATGCCCTTTTTAGAAGATTAAGAATAACCCTTCCTGATCATTGCTCAGTCCTCAGAACAGAGGTGTTAGAACAAAATTCTCCACCCTCTAACCTTGATCTTAGTGTATGTTTTATCCTACCCCTTCATGGCAATGACACCAACATTAAAAGAGAACAAAAAAAGGAGCAGTAGCAGCAAGAATGTTGAAGTACTTAATGATATAAAGATTGTTAAAAGCGACAAAACAGACTATTTTTTTTCCCAGGAAATATGACAATTATTTCAGCAGACACAAGATGTTAACTTCATTTTATAACATTGAAGGAGATGACAAAATGCACATGTTCAACAATGATAACAATACAGACACACATATATATACAAGGTACTTATATTTTTGTAAAGCAAGATTCACCCCTAACTCAGTAAACGTCATGTTAACTTTACTCCTCCTCCCAAAACAAACTTATAAAAACAGGTGAATGCCACATCCTTTTCTTGCCTTTATAAAAGAACGATACATCAATTTTGAGGCTTAAAATAACTTGTAATTTTTTAATGTTTTTTCAATTCTGTGTTTGACTGGTCACTGACCACCTTTCCTTGCCACAGTACAAGTTGCTGAGGCTGTGAAAGCGCACGGGAATAACCAGCCAATGACATTACAGAACAATGAGCAGGTCAAAGTTGCATTGCATATTGCTGTCCTTCTTCCAGCACTGCACACAGCATCCAAATGGGAAAAATTAACCCTTTACTCATATTTCTTATTACAGAAGTAAGACAGAGCAGGATGTCCTGCTAAGCCAGAGCAAGCAAAGTAGGGTAAAATTCTTGGGGAAACGCGGTTATAATTAAGGTATTGCTTGCCCCCTCATTCTGCCTTTTGTGTCAAAAAAAAAAAAAAAAAAAAAAGAAGTTGCTAGTGAGGAGGACAGGGAAGTGTCTTTTGTTATCTAAAGAAATGAACTATAGTTTTCATCCCACTAGGGGTTTCCACAGTAAATGGAGCTTTTCTTTCTTTCAGCCTTATTTTAACAGTTCTCAGACTGACAAGCTGTTATAAGCATGAAGTTATCTTCTATTGGAACTGCATTAAGGAAGAAGTCCTATCTTTATCCCTCAAGACAAAAAGAATTAATTTTAACGTAAAAGCAAAAAAAGATGCAAGTATGGAAAAACATCAAATAGTGATTTTCAACACAGGCATAGCAAGAGCTTATAAAAATGTAATGCTTAAAATATTTTCATATTCACACATGAGAATATACATAGACATATACATAAATAAATTGCATATCATATATGCATATGTTTGTGTATATTTCATACTTTCAAATAAAGTGATTGCTGTGCTTTTCTACTTAAATTCCAGGCATCTGATATTAGTTTGTTAAGTTAATGAGCCTTCACCTTATCTTGCTACCCATATTGTATATGTTTTGCAAGCTGCTAGCTGTGCATCAGAGCTGCCTCAAAATGTTCATGTTTGCTTATAAGCAAAAAAAAATTGAACAAGAATTTCTTAAGAACCCTGAAATTTACGAAATAATGAAAGAAATGCCCCTTATTTTCTCATACTTATTCTATTCTCATTTTGCAATTTTTTTAATAAAAGAAAAATGCCCAGAATTACCTATGCTTTCATGGGAAGGGGAAAAATAAATTTTACTCTCACAGATTCACAGGTCTGATGGAATGATTTCCTCCTCCATGATATAAGCAACAGTGATTCAAGCCATGCAGGTGCTGGCTGGCTAGTAGCGCACTTCAGCTGAGGAAGTAATTCCATCTGAGAGCTCCCCAGCTGAATGGAGAAGCCAACCAAGGACAGTGGGAGCCAGAAAAAGAGAAATTGAGAAATATAGAACACACCCCAGAAAAATGTCTTTTTTCAATTCTCTGTAGGCTTAGGCTCTTTCATATTTTATCTGACTACTAAGATCAGTACCATGTATGTCTTTTTTCAAGATATGACAGTATCAAGAAGAAAGCACAACTATTTGCATAGATTTAAAATGACAGTGCTCTTCCTACTCTTAACAGGATTTACAAATTCAGAGGGTTTCCCACACACCTAAATGGAAAATTTTGGCTCAATGCATATTTGAGTCAACAGGAGCTCTTCATTTCATCCAGATTTCTATTTGAGACAGAGAATTCAATAATCATTACCACTTCTCAAAATTTGATTTTCCTGGTAATATATTTCCTGGTAAATATATTTTGATAGATAAAATATCACAAGTTTTCCATCATTATAAATTCTTATGGCACAGGATGAGAGAGTGGGTTTTATGCACAATCTATACTTTTTAGTAATAGTTTTATGTGAATTGTTTATTCAAACATGGATAGGTTAAACAGAGAATTTAAAGAAACCAGCAAGCACTTGAGAAGGATATTAATAGTATGGTCAAATGCTCTAAGAATGAACAATAAACTTGTGAGCCTTCTTTCCAAATTAAAAAAAAGAAAAAAAAACCAAAAAACCAAAAAACCAAACCCCACACACAAACCTCCTCCTCTCCTCCTCCCCCAAAAAAACCCAAAACAAACAAACAAGAAAAAAAAAGCAAAAAACAAACAAACAAACAAAACTCCACAAACCAAAAAAACCCAAACAAACAAACACCTTAACAAAATCAGAACTTGTTTATTATTTATAACAAATAAAATCACTCCTATATGTCACTTACCCATTGGGAAAAATGCTACCACTTCTCCAGCAGCAGAGAAGGCCATATGTGAGGTATTTTGGTTCAGTTGTGTGGGGTGGGGGGGAATCATCAGAAATAAAGGCAAAAGGATAATTAGGTAAAGAAAAAGTGCACTTGCCCTTTGTGCCCTAACTTTATTTCCTACTCAGACATGTCATTGATTTCCAGTAAGAAGAAAACAGAGAACTCTGGTCCTTTGTTTTCATTGCTCTAAAGATACTAAGGATCAGAAGACCCACTGGACTTTAGTTTGGATTAGGCCATAAGTGCAGAATTTAGTTTCTCATGGCATTAGCTCTGATACGCAGAATGAGAAAGAGATAATGGGATGCACTTGCTTTTGCATTAAATCCTCCTTGGTGCCTGCAATTTCATGAGTAAAGCTGATTGTCCTTTACGTACTATGATTCCCCAAGAAAAGCAGAAAATATTTTTAAATATGCTGGTGCCCACTGGATAAACTTCTCTGAATGAGACTACTCTACACTGCCTGCTGAAGGAAGAGACAGATGAGAAAGAGGCAGTAGCCCATGTAGGTTGGTCCAGTGCCAGAGCTGGATGACATGGCTAAAACATAATAAAACAAAACCAAGATTAACCTCACAGTAATTTTAGCAATATTAGAGAGCCTTCAAGCAAAGGTGCAGTGATGCTAAGTGGAGGTGACCGCATTTTAATTTCTTTCTTTAATCAAATGTATCCAAGTTCATCATCCCTGGATAGCAAAACATATCAACAGCCAAATAGAAGATCATGCACAAAAGACAAAAGATCACATTCCTCAAAGTCTGAGAGGCTTTATGCATACTCGTGCCACATTCTTCAATCTTCAAAGGAGGTCATTCATATAAATTCAGCAAAGACAGTAATGTGTGAATCTGATGCTACCCTGACCCCTCTTCCACCTTCGAAAGCAACTCTAAAAGCTTAAACAGTAAAATTCAAGCAAAAAGGCACCTCCACTGCTGCCAAAGAGATAGATAGCCTATGCCTGAACTCAATTTACAAAACAGAGACATCACTGTATGTTAGCCACTTTAATAGATTCAAGTTTATTTTCAGAATATACATCTACCCCTTCAACGAACTGCAAAGCACAAACAGAATAAAAATGCTGACAGAGAGAGCAACCTATAAGTAAAACAGGCAATGGAAAGAAAAAAAAATTAACAAATAATAACTATTTTCATAGCAAATGAAGAGTTTTACCTTCAGAATTTGGCACAGCAGGAACAAAAATAATGCTTGTAAATCTACTAATCCAGAAGGAAAAAAAATATATTGGACCTGTTCATGCACAATATATTGCAGAAACCTGTCAGGAACTCTGATATAGTCACCCTCAGGTCTAATCCCATTATATCAGATGAAACACTGTAAGCATTCATACAAGACCAACCCTACCCAAGAAACATCAAGAAAAACCTATAGTAGCATAGGTGTCTGGTCTTAAGTGTTGTGAGAACACTAACAAGCTGCAAGCAATCTATGAATCTAGACATGGCAGTAAATAGGATTGCTTTCAGTTTATGAGCCTTTCTCATAGAGCAGTTCCCAGTCACTGAGAGTTAAAACATTGGGTCATCCAGCAGTGCTTGTGCTACATGTCAAGAGGTAGGGGGCCACGAAGGCTGAGGAAACTAAAACACACCAAAAAAATAGTGGCAAACATCATACATAGCCACCTTTTGAGAAGATGAGCAACAGCTGGGACATAGTTCTAAGCCATAAGCATTGCTTGAAGGGAACATAGAACAAATGCAAGGATAATTTTTTCGGCTGGTTACCAAAACTGTGGAAACAGTAGCAACAAATTGTTCTTGATACTAAGCAATTCGCTCCCCCTACAAAATATTTTAAAAGTCTCAGGCTGCTGGATTTTTGCCTGGAATTGATTTTTCTTCTTTTTCCTTGGAATTAATTGTAAATTAAATTCAAGGTAGAGAATCTTTTCAAAGAAAATCTTTCTGATGCTTCTTTGTGCCATAAAAGAATCTTTTCAACATATTCTAAGGTGCTTAATTTTGAAGGTAGCTACTGAATATTCTTAAAGATCATTTCACAAATAGAACAACAGAATAACAAATATAGAATTTAGATCATTTCTATTCTCCCTACTGATAGAAATAAGCAAGGTGCAAAAGGATAGAATGGTGAGTCACATTTCCTTCCATTCACTCAATAAATCAAGTGCAGAGATTAAAACACACAAAAAATATTAAGACTAAACTTGAAAAAGTATTGATGAAAATATCTCCAGAAAACAGAGAGGAAGCAAGTGCTTTACATTACAGCAAATCTGTCTAGAAATATTTTTTCAGTGTTGCATATAAATGGTAGTGGAACAAGATAAAATAAAAAATGCAATATTAAAAGAACAAAAATATTTATATAAGACTTAATGATCTTAATTCCTGTTATATTCTGTTTGCTAAAGAAACTCAAGAAAGAGTAAGTTTATGTTGTCTTAAAGTCAATTACCAGTTTGGTATTGGTACATCACCTTTTTAAGTTGACTTAACTCACACAAAAAGTTTAAACTACAGTATTCCCCAGCAGCCTGCATATTCTTTGAGGAGGACTTAATCCCTATACAAAAGTCTAGTAAAAGTTTTCTTTCCCATTTTGGACCACCAAGTCAGGCATATATACAGACAAATTTCATGTAGACTTGCTGCACAAATACAAATTTTTCCTACAGAATTTATGTCTATCTAGCACTTAGCAAAACATCATCTCTTTTTCATTTTTCTTACTTTCCCAAATTAGCAGAAATTGCTTTAGAAAAAAACTAGGAAGAGGCAAAAAGAGATACCAGAGAAAACTCTAATCTAATGTGCTGAAATTTTAGAAATCAAGTTCAACTAAATTAGAATGAGCTCTAAGGCATAAGAGGTGAAACAGTTTATTCCCCTAAATCCAGGATGACAGGAAAAGAATCATGAGGACAGAAAAGATGAGTAGAATCATTTTTCTGTTGGAACACAGCACAAATGAAAGGACTCTTCAAAGAACTGGGTTTTTTAACATTTTAAGTTTCTTCTTGAGAGTACTGGTTTCGCTTGGAAATGTATCCTTTTCTCTATATTAATCAAGCTTCTCTAAATTAAGCCTTCAATGTACTAGTATACTGGGGGCGGGGGGGGGGGGGGGGAGGGAGGGAGAGGGGGGAGAAGGAGAAAAGGTTTTGATGTTTTTTCCATCAGCAACAAAAAAAGATATGCCACTAGATCTCCTGTCTGTAGCAAGCCATTTCCTGCTTCTTTCATTTGCCAAGCATTTTTTCAGACTTACAAGATGACCATCGAAATCCTTGAAACACAATACCTCAATAATGCAGGATATATTTTAATTCTGGCATTCAATTGGGAATGTGTATTCAGAAAAGAAGAATAAAACTGTCACTACTACATAAGGTTCCCTCATGTTCCTACAGGCAGGACATTGTCGAGAACAAGTTCTTTGTTGTACAGCATTGTGGAAGTTTAGAAGGTAGAGAAAAGCAGTCCATTTTGTTCTCAAATTCTGTCTAAATGCAGAATTTTTAGGAAAAACTTAAGAATCTCCAAAATTAAATTTTACTATTTCTGTAAGAATGTACACTACAAAATTTAGCTGCCTTATGTGAAATATTGTTGGGGATATTTACTCACTAAGTAACTGCAAATTATGTACATTTTAACCTCAATGTTGTGATGTATGGAGGAAATAGCATCACACTGCATTCAAGATCCTAAAGAGCCTGAAGAAAAAAGCCTGACTACTAATAGAATGCTTTCTTGCAATTTTAACTAACAGGAAAGCTACCTACATGCAGCTCAGAAACAGTGCTTGCAATGGAATTCTGTAAAAAAATTATGCATCCCTCAAAAAATGGAAAAGCTCATATCCATCTCTACTACTCATTATGCAGTTAATATAGTAGTCCATCAAGGATGGATACATGTATGGATACCAAAATCAGATATTTACAGAAATGCTAAGTTTTTTAAATAGAGACTTAGCAGATGTAAACAAGAGCAAACATTTTCTGCAAGTCAACAATGCAAAATTTTCATTTGGTTTGACTGAATTGCAACCCAACACTTGCAGACAGGCTTATTCACACCCAGGTATTCTACAGGAATTACTAAATCCTAGGATTACATAATTCAAAATGTATTTCATATGTTGTGTTACAAATATAATCATGGGTTGTGTTGCATAGTATTTAAAATAAATCTCTTGGATTTCACTAACATTTCAATTCTCTTTCACTGATTATTTGAAGGTGAAATTATTGCTTACAGGAGTTGCTCAATACTTCCTAAGAGGAAGAAGGGAGGAAAAAAAAGATTTTTCTTTTGCATGAAAATTTCTCACTTTTCTCATATCTTAATATTTCTAGCAATGGATCATGTCAGCAGTCCAGTATTCTGCAGTAAGAGAGAGAGAGCAAGCATCATTTTCTGCTCTTGACAAGCTCCCCCTTAAATGTGCCTCTTAGATGTAATGCCCTATGTCACTGCCTAGCTCTGTGGAGCTTCTGTTTCCATGGCTGCTTTTAAAGGTTTTAAAGCCTCCTTTTCACCTGGAAATGTAAATTGGGAAACTCTATCAGGAGGATTGCCTAGCAAGTATTTTTAATCAAAAACTAAATTTTAGGGGATACATTTATAGCAAGCTTGCCTTAAATACAACCCACAAAATTGCAAACACATCAGTTTTACACACATAAAAACTACATTTGTGTAAATAAACAGGGTGGCTTGCAAACGTTAACTTGACCAATCATCTGGTTTGTGTGTATGAATTCAGATTTGCCATGTGTGTAATGCCTAAGTTGGCAAGTTTCCAGCCAGAAGTATAGAAACTTCAGTAGTTCTGTAGTCAGACTGTTGAGTAAAAGCAAAAACATTTCAAAACCCGTCTAAAATAAAGAACAAAAAAATCCACCAAAAAATGAAGTAAGTTTCAATAGGACTTACCAGTTCAACAATACCCCATTATGAATCCATACATTCCAGAACTTTCAGAAATTAGAATCTCAAGCAGGACTTGAAACTAACACATTCAAGAGTAAAAATAAATAACTTTGCACAAGACTGCCTATCATGTTGGCTGAAAACCACCATTGAACTCTGACATGTTTAATGGATAATTGGTTTGTAGTGCAAGGCATAACAAAATATTACAGACTGTGGTATGAAACCAGCCCTGAAATCCTTATGCCTCTGGAATACCAAAGTAGGAGAAAACCTGAATTGTTTTCTGGCTGAGCTGAAATAAAGAGGACTTAGGATCTAGAAGTGGCATTTTGTGAGTGGCTTTCTAGATAGCTTTTAGAGGGCTGGTACAGACCTGGGAGGCCCTGTATGGCTTATGACAAAGTTACATCTTAAGAATCTCAAGTTTAAGCAACCACAAAAATTATACCTGTGTAAACAGTGTCCAGAGGCAGCTTCTCGCATGGTAGCTTCCACACTGCCTTCAAGCACTTGCTCTCCAACCTGAACTTCTTTTAACACTGAAATCAAACTGACAGGGTTAGATCACTACCATGACACTAGTCTTTTAGTAGTCATATGTGCATCACCGTCATATCCAGCACCCACAGGCTGATGTGTGAACAGGCATACAAAAAAATAATTTAAAAAGAAAAAAAAAAAAAAAAAAACACCAAAATACAAAAACCAACAACATTGCACAACAGCAAGGTACAGTCTTACGTAAGACTTCTTTAAGTCTCCAAAGAATCTCTGGACCCACACCAGTCTTCTGATCCTAATGGCCACAGCGATGCTGCTTGGGTAATAGCAGCAGTGTGAGTTAGACACGAGTGATGCAGCATCTATTGGAGAAACCAGTTCAGCAGGAGAGCTGCAGCTTAGAAAGATGATGGAACTTTTCATGCACTCACTGAGCATCAACTCTTCAAATACCCTTAAAGGATGTGTTCCTAAGTCTCATGGCATTTGGCCAAAAGCCGTGGGGTTCTAAATCAGCAGCAATAAGAGAGAGTAAACTTTTCTCCAACATGGGCACTGATGTTGAAAAACAGCCTGTCCTCTAGGATAAGACAGATAATTTCAGTGGCATATGTCTCAGCTAATTCTGATCTTTCAAGCACTGGCTAAAGTCATTGGGCAGTATCTGTGGAAATCTAACCTTTCAAGGACACATGCATAGGGAAACAGATGGCTTGCAACAGACTGTTTAATCCCAAATCAAATAACAGAATCAGCATTTCAGAACAACTGCTTATACAGACACTTCTGTTAGAGAGTGTGGCCCACAGACAGGCAGCTTATGCAACAAGGTGCCCAGAGAAGCTTATGTGATATATTAATAAAACATAGAAATCCAATATTTTAAAAAATAATTTTCCATAACTATGCTATGGTTATAAACAAATCATCTGGTCTTTTCTAGGACAAATACCTTCATTTTATACAACAACTTCTGTTAGTATAAATAATACTTAAAAATATGTAAGATATAAGCATTTTACCTATACATACCCCTTCCATAAAATGTCATTATGCCTCAAAATTAGTCATTATTATCATGTTCTGAAGCCAGTAAAAAAAAAAAAAAAAAATCAATTTATAGAAAGTGTTCAAAGAACAAAGAAAAAAAAAAATGGGTTTGCTCAACATTTAAAAAATTTCATGTCACAACATGGTACACTAGGAAGTGTGAGCATAAAAATAGCTCAAGAAGCAATATACTCGAGAAAAACAACACCTTCATTATCACGTGAAACTCAGTATCTCTTACATTACTGAATGTTTCTAAGATTACACACCAAGAGAATTACCTGCTTGCTCACATGAATATCAGGAGAAGAAAAGTGTTAATTTAACATCCTAATATTTGCTATTCATATTGAAATGTTTAAAAATATTTTCTTTATTTGACTACTTCAAAAAAGATGAAACCGTCAAAGACCCCTAGGTCACTTGTTTGCTGTATAACTGCTCACCAGCGAAGCCAATTCATCTGGGAGGTGTAAGCACCTCCCCAGCTGCACACAATAGCACCAGGCACTGTATTTCCCCTCTACTTTCAGTTCTAAATATTCACCATTACGAGAAGTATCTCATGCTTTAAATATTACCAGTATGACCACAACTCATATCTTCAACATGAAGTCAGCTTGTTGCCTAGCAGAAATTTCAATAAGAAACATTTTTAAAGCTGGCAAATAGAACTTACAACTATGTTATGCTGCTGTTGAATTTCAACTTGCTTGTTGTTGAGCACAAAACAGGAATGGATCTTATCCCCAAAACCCTATGCCTTCAATTTAAGGGGCAGGGAACTGCTTTGTTCATCTCAAGATCGAATCCATTACTTACAGTGCTAGAATTCAATGAAGGCACAAAGTAGAAGTGCATGTGATACATGCCTGGGATGACAGTTTTAGTCAGCTGGAAAACATAATCTAAATATCTTTAATAAAACAGTTTCATGCACAAGGAATCCAGTGTCTGGCAGCCACCAAGCAATGGAATTCCCATCCTTTTAATAAGAATTGAACCAATTTGTCCGGCTGCAGTGATTGCAGCGATTCCATGATGCTAACAAAGTATTGTAGCATACCACGTGTTAAACAGACATCCATTCTTAATTTTTGGAGATTGTATCATTACTGGCAAGAAGTAGTTCTAATTCTTGAATTGTGGAAATATTTTATCGATCTAAACTTCCCCTTTTAAGGGTTATATTTTCTTCTCCCCATTCCTTCCTGAAAACTACTGCATGGTGTTACTGAGTCATCTCAAAAGGAGGAACACATCAGCAGTGAACAAGTCATATATAAATAATGTAGATCAATAGTTTTCAACATGTGGTCTGCAGACTCTTTGGGTTCACACGACCTTGCTGTGAAAAGGAAGCCGACTGCAGTAAGTTAACTTTTGCTGCACAGAGATACATGCCTCTGCTGAAAAGTACTTGGGGATCAACAAATCAAAAAGGTTATAAGCCAATGATGTAAGTAATCCGTTAGCAGTTTTAATGCTTTGTAGATTTTAAATGCCATTTCCGTTTACTATTTAAACAAAATGTAGTGATTTAGGGCCTGGCTAATTTATACAACAGATATTGAAAAATCAGAGTGTGATTGTACCAAACTCCCAATGGAAGAAACATCAAGTAATTTAGTTAAATAATTTTTTGATGAAGTAAAAACCTAAGATTTTGTACCTGTTCTAGTTTTGCACAACCCTTCATAGCTTAGCTCCCTTGGTATGTTAGTTTTTCATTCTTGTTTACTGACAAAAAAAAGAAGCAGAGCAAAAAAAAATAGTTTAGCACAGCTAGGAATTATTATCTTTGGAGAAATCAGTAGAATTAATCTCTAACAAAAAGCATACCGAATCAGTGAGGCTGTTAAATATAGACAACACTGACAAATAAGCAGGCTATATTTGTTTGAAGAGCTTATGGTTTTCCCCCCACATCCCCGCTCCTGCCTACAACTACTGAAAAGATGTCCTTATCTCAAGTACTTTTCACATATCAGAGAAGTGGTAAATTTCACAAAGCCTGCACTAATGTTTTGCATTTCCATTCCAAGTGAAATGCACTTCAGTAAGTAAACATGAGTATTCAAATAAAACTGTTTCTAGAGACAATGAAAAAAAAACCCAACCAAAAAACAATGCCATTTCAAAATACATTGATAAGTAAATCATTCTAAAAGCACTGGATAATGCTACAGAATATTGAAGAGCCAAGGCACACAATGCTGAGAATAGGGTTAGACCCATTTTAGTGCTGATTTGGGTTTTGCTTTTGTGGGTTCCCTGCCCCCTCCCCAAATCCTCATGGTGCTTGACAAATATAAAACAAGATATTTGTATTCTAATATTTTGTAATTCTGTAGATAATTAAGTGAATCAATGGAGAATAACCACATCCCTCTTATAGTCTTACAGCACACTAAACAGCACGCACATATTCCTTTTCAAATGTTTCACACAGCTGAGGGATGGGGGTGGAGGGGGGTGACTTCCTTAAGAAATGTTTTGCCTTATTTTGGAAGCCCTGAAATTCATAGTGTGTTTGGTTTGAGCACCTCAGGATTTCTATTCTCAGAACTTATTAGAAATTCATAGACAAAGTAACTTTTCTTACTGGAGTAGAGCACAGGGGGTCACTATCAAGAGCCACAGCCTCTGTATTCTAGTCACTAATTTAAAAATATGTCTTGACTTTACAAATGATGTATGCACATGCCTAACTTCACATGCTGCCAGATAGTCTCACTAGATTCAGCAGGGCCATCTACAGCAAGTTAAAAGCTAGCAAGCTTTTAAGGCTTGGTGTTGTAAAGATCTACACATTCTCTAAGATGATGCAAATGAAAAAAACAACGTAGTTAGTGTTAATTCATTCATTAGAATATTAATTTGTCTCCTAACCTATATCTACCCTTTCTTCACCAGGACTTATCTGCTGTCAAAAAACTTAGACAATGAATATTTTAAAATGAAATTATTTGAAAATCTCTGCATAATCTTTCCATAGAGTGGGGGAAAAGCTTCTGATGGCAGTGTCTTACCAGAGACCAACAGCCTGGGCTTGTAGAGTGATTGCATGCTGTTTTCTGGAAAAAGCACCTTAGATCCTGGGTTTCACTTCTGATCTATCCCTCTGAATGGTACTCATTACTGACCTTTTCAATGTAAAGGTCCTGATAAATTTTATCTGGCCAGTAGGCAGGAAAGAACAGCCTTTAGAGTAAGATTAATTTTAAATACATTAAAAAAAAAATCTACCCAAGGAGATGACAAATGCAGTTTTCTGAGCACCAAACCATCTTGCTCCCTCATGTAGTCATGTCCTGCATCACACTCCTGCATGCTGCCTCAGACCCCACCATACTCAGCCCTTGGCAAGACAATGCATTGCAGTTGTCTGCATTTGTACCTCAGCAAGGTCCTCAACTGAAAAATTACTGGTTAATCAAAGATGATAAAAACAAGATGTAATGTGTCCTAGGGTAGAGAGAGGTCAGACAGAGCACCGTTGTGTTCTATCACACTATCTTAAAATCCAGTGGTCAGATGCCCTGAATCAAGGCAGAGGTCAGTCTTCCAGCAGTTTGAACTTCTTAATCTTGTCTCTCAAATTTTGATTTTCTTCTGTTTTCCTGATTCCAAGTTTGAGCCAGTTTTTCACCCTTATGCTTATTTCTTCCCAACAGTCTTTTAACAGACTATTTCAAGTATAATCTCTTGTATGTTTATCAACAAAACCTTCTAAATACACCAGCCAGTCGTCTACACTGTGGTCTGTCAGTCAGATTCGGATTCTCAAAAATCACTTTAATCAGATTTTTCCTTTTTTTTTTTTCAGTCTTTCATCAAATTATATTTGAATGGACTCTGCAGGTCATATGGATTAAGTTGAGCTATATGCGAGGAGCAAGAAAAAGAAAAGTAATTTGCCTAATGTCACTCTTTCTGCTTAAGTAGGAGAATATTTGAGAAAAGTCCAGCAATTTACAACTGCTGAGAATGTCCTTATTCTATAAAAAACTTTAAAATATTTGCAAATAACAACAAAATGGTAACAGGTGCTCTTATTTCACCAAATCAATGAGACTCTCACCAACCTACGTTGACTACAGATGCTTCCAAATAACTTGTCCCATTGTTTCTTAGGTCTGAGAAACCAGGGAAAATGGTTACTCAAGGAACATGTAAAACAAAAAACAATGGACTGAGATACTTAATCCTACAAATACTTGTAATAGTATAGGATTTCTCATCTTAAAAATACTTGTGTAATAATGAATTTTAAAAGAAATACACTTTCCATAGAAGTTCTTTTCAAATCTTGACTTACATATAACTGAACTTCAGTTCTATTAAAGGCTGGTTGGCAAAATTCTCTTTGGCCATACTGCTCCTGCCTGTAGCATAGTTTCTATAATTCAGCCTATTCTAGATTTTTTTTTTAATAAATTTACTTTCGGCATTGACAAATCCAACTGCTGTGTACTATTCTCAGCTGCCTGGAATGATGAGTATCACCAACTTTAAGCTTCCTCAGAAAACATATTCTCCTTCAGCCCCTGCCATAGTAACAATTTTCTGGTGACCAGTAGGTTTTAAAACAGCAATTAAAATTAAATTAATTTTTTGGGCCTCTCTATCTTTTGAAATGACAATGTATCTTGGGGGGCAGAAATATAACAGGAATAACACAGGAATGCTTGGCATTCAGGTTGCTTATTTTTCTAAAATTGTTTATTTAATGCTTCTCCCACACCCCTTGGGTATTGTTCTTGCCAAGACATATTCATTTCTATTCACTCTATTTTGCAGTGGAACTTTTACAAAGCTAACATGGACAGTATGCACTAAGAGCCACTTCTAAGCTGCGGGCAGAATAAAACAAATCCAAAAAGTAAATGTACCTTTGCAGAAAATTGTTGAGTAGATTTAACTTACAACAATAAGCAATAAATAACAAAGTCTTTCTGAAAGCTAGAGAAGCACATGTGTCCTCTTCATTGATTTTATCACTTCATCACACACAACAAATCTGTGTCAACATGAGTGGCAAGTCTCTAAGGTAAAAGATGTACAAGTCAAGGCCATAAAAGCAGACCACATGCTTAGGAATTTGTCTATTGTAACCATAATGAGGTGGCCTGCTGTCTCTAAGGAGACAATTCATGATACAGCATATACCCAGAGAGAAGTGAAAGACTATTTTATGAATCCAATACAGTCAGCTGTAAGTCAATGAAGATTCAATTTCTTAAAGAGACAGAGGAAGAAAGAATTCATGTGAAAAGTAATGTCACAAATAACCTGATCATATGCAGCTGGATATTGCTGTGCACCAATACCATAACCTACTGGAATCAGCACAGCTACTCATGTAAGTAAAGATTAATCACATGCTCCTTTAAGAGGAGGCCTTTGATGCATAACATGATCTACCTTGTTTGCATAAATAGCATTTTTCAGCACTCTATTAATCCTGACAGTACTTCAGAGAGGTTGCCAGTATTAAAACCCATTTTCTGAAACATTCTGAGAAACAAAATGGCAAAGCAATTTCTTCATATTTATACTGTGCCTTACTGCTACCCCACAATACAAATCTCACTTTGGGTGACCAAGCTATGCTACAACTACTGTAGAAAGCACATAGCATTAAACTGCAAAAGGAAGCTGCAGCCTAAAAACAACTGAAAAATAAGGTAACTGCCTGCTTGCTAAAGTGTTTTTACAGAATTCTGCTCAGAGAGGCCTAAACTCCCCATTTTATTGCAATGATTGCTAATAATGAAGAAAAAAATCTTTATGGAGACTTTCCAATAATCCAAAATGATATATCGTGTGTTTAGCAGAGCAGGAGGGGGACATAGAACTGAAACTAGCATTTTGACAAACCTTTTACTTCGGACACAAGGAAACAGGAAGGGAAGAAGGGCTGTTTATCAAAGAACTGCAGAATAAACAATAGATAAGTGTAGGGTGTTTGACTATCCAGTGGGAAGGGAACACATAGAAAATAACATCGTTTCTTGCTTTCTACCACAGACAAAAGGACTCTTTCTTAAAAGAAAGACAATATTGAAAGGCTTTATAAATCATTCTTTTTCCTACAGGAAGTTATGCAGTAATAAAAGAGTTCCATACACACATTTGGAGATTTTGTTTCAAGGCCTGTGAATAGAGTGCATGGGCATGGGACTCACTGAAGTTTACATGAAGTATCCAATAACTTTAGTAAGCTCCCTAGTTTCTTTTTTCTGCCCATTGGTAGAGTGTTACATGAAACAACATTTTAGACTCTTTAGTAGTCATTCATGTAAGCACATTTAGTCATAAAAGCTATTTCCAAATGCTTTCTTTCACATATGCAGCTGAGAGAAGTAATGCCAATATCAACAGAGTAGTTGATCGTGTATTTATAGCCTATAAATGTGAGGGCATATGCTGAGACTCTAAAATGAATATCAAATGTTCACAGAGCCTCACACAGATCATGAAGTGAAGTGTAAAATAGGACACAAGTGACTTGGATACAGTCATTTAGCATCTGCTCCAGCTGTATTAATTCAGGTTGGACATTATACAGTAGCATGATAGAGACACAGACAAGCAACTGCAACACATAAGACAGCTTGATTATATCCTAGCCAAAAATGAACTATCCTGCAGCAGACCTGAGTTACCAGACATATATTCCCTCTCCATTATACTAGTATGAAGTGAAACAAAAATGGGTCTTTTAGTTCTATCACTCCTGACTCTTATCCATAGTCCTCTCTTTCCTTCCTTACAAGTAGGAGAAAAGTAGTTTTCTAGGCATCACATCTAACATAATATATGCATCAACAGTAACTCAATGTACTTTCTCTTGGGAGATACAGTTGATCATAAAATGAAAAGCAAAGCAGTCAAGAGAAGGTACCTTAAACCCCTGGAATTTTATCCATTTCACCTAGACACTAAAACTGTGTCTTTGACAAGCACAATCACTTTCTTGGAAAAGGACACATTGACAGCAAATCCAATTTGAAGATCTAGAGCCTTCACATCAGAAACAATCATCATTCAAAATATACAGCAGAAGGAGAGGGAGAGGCTGCTTTCTGATGTGATTTCACCTTAAGGCTCATTACAAAGAGACTAGAAGCAAAGGAAGAATTGATTTCATGATGAAAAGGTAGCACTACCAGTACTGGTGTTGACAGAGAGTGGACAGTAATCATTAACATAATTTACATGAAATGTCTGGGGATCTGTCTTTCCACAGCTTACAAAACTGGATGGCACACAATAACGCTAAACAGAAGTGCTGGTTCTTGAGGTGACCATTTAGTATGCTGCATGTTTGTTCACAGTAGTCTCTGTAGTCCAAGCAGCTGGATGTCAGTCTGTCTCTCTCTCACACACAAACCACCATATTAGCAAGGCAGAAAAAAAAATTATTTTAATTTAATGCTAAAAGGTTACTCTTTCCACCTGTTTTTACCATTACCAATTAAAATTGATTATTTTCATATTACAGGTAGTTAATAACTTGATGGCTTTGGATCTGCTCTCTCAAATCACCTAAATTTGGGAACTGAGTAATTCATCAGGTCAAAATGAGTATAAATAAAAATGTAGAGAACAATTTATGGAACTCCAAAATGCAGGACCAGTACTGCCAGGCTTGACTAAAGAATTTCTCTTTGTCTTGTAATAACCAGCTTTTTGCTTTCCTTCTCTAGCCTCCTTTTATCTCCTGTTCTTTTGTTTCACTGTTCTCCAATTTTCTCCTTTTTGGTTCTATTCTTTTCGTTTTTGAATAGTTGTATAGTTCCCACTCTTGTTTCTTCATCCAGCGCAAGTTAAATGGTTTCATTTTTCAGCACTAAATGAGCTGATACAAAGTCAGTCCAGAGTGTTGTCACAAATTAAAGGATTAGTAACAAGACAAACAAGAGAAGACTGGTCACAAGTGCTGCTCCCTAGCCCTATGGATATATGGCAGCCCCTTGAGAACATCACAGTCAGCTTTAAAACTAAAGAATCACTGTTAATCTGAAACACAAGAATGCACTTTCCCTGCTGAAAGAAATGTTGTCGTCTTCACTAATTTTTGTCCACCTGCTCTCTATGTTCTAATATTGGCCAGGTTGCAGATAGACAAAACACCATCTTCTGTAGATTCCAGATACAAGGTTATTTTAATTCTTGGCTATAATCTAATCATAGAATTCAATCCTCCACTATCTCCAGCATTTAACAGAGGCTTTCAAAGAGCCATCATTACAAAGTAACATAAATGCCAGTGTCAGGGAAAAATGCAAGTTTTCATTGAATATTATGGAAAATAGTAAATACTTTTCCAATAAGAGTCAGCAATATCAGTAGATTTTCTAGTATCTTCCAGGTTGTTTTTGAATATTTGATCTACAGAAGGATATTAATGAAAAAACTTTGAAATGCAGCAGTTTCATGACTCTTATTGTGAATTAAATTTTATCTATTAAATAATGGATATTTTTACTTGTTAAACTGATGTTCAAACATTTCAGACTAGCTCATTAAAGAGCAGAGAAGGTATCACGACTTCAATGAACAATCATGCAATATGAAAGAGAGCATAAGGCTCAAATGAACAATTTACAAAATAGACAAATTTGTTCACAGTCACTTTTTTCCTACTCTCCTGTCCATCTGCAAATACTGTGTTTGTTAATCTATTTATTGCAGACTATAGTACTGAATAGTATGTCACTATAGAATACTTCTATAAACTTAATCATCTTGTTTGATAGATTCACATTTAGCTATGAAAAGTATATTTTCTCTCCGTAGAGAAATTTCATGAAAAAACCGAGTAGAGTTGGAGTGCCATGGATTTTACATTACAAAATTATGAAGAAGTTGAAAGCTTCAATGTTGTTTGCTTAGCACTGCATCTTCATTATAGCCAATATTGTTAAAAGCAAGTTCTGCTCTCTAATTAAGTTCCATCCTTGGCTGTCCCATTGCTTTTTCTCATGGCTACATACCAATTTGTATATTATAAAGAATCTTCTATTGATTCTACAAAGTTGACAATTTGCCTAATGGAGGGCAAGAATAATTTGCGACTGTGACTTCCCTTCCTTTCTAAAGTGTGCCTCCACAGAATTTGCAGATGACGTATGAGCAGTGCACATTAGGTTCAGAATGAGAACATTTGTCAGCCAGATACCTAATGGCCCATTTCATGGTGAATAGATGATGTTCAAAATATGCCAATTTTCATGGGTCTTTTAATTACAGCTTTGATCGGTATGGTTTCGTTTACCTCATATATTTAACCTAACAGGTACAAAAGGCCTGAAATCTTCTTTACTTTCATATTTTCCTTGAAAAGCTTAAATTTGTGGAAGCTAATCAAATGTATTTCCTTTCCAATGAGACGGAGATCTGAAAGGTTGTAATTCCAGTACCTAAAATTTGAAATATTAGACTGAATTGAATAACTGAAATCAAAGGACTGCAGAGAAAAGAAAGAAATTGTCTTTCACCTATTTAGAAAGGCAGACTCACTCTTCCACCACCCCATGCAAACATAAGCCAGCATCCATTTAGTTTTCAGCACTACTGAGTATCGTATTTTAAAAATCCACACCTCTAATTCTAGTTATTTTTTTCCACACATTTCTATACATAAAGAGGATTTTAAATTAATTCAACATTACTGTAGAATTTCCTAGATTGAATGCTATTTATTATTTCTGAAAGCAGCATGCTGGAAAAAAGTGTTTTTAGAGAGATAAGAAGGGAATTCACAGCCCTTGCCCAATTGAGCAAAATCAAGCTGCTATGTTGCTTAAGCAAATTTAATATCTCAGCATTTGTTTCATTATCTATAAAGTATCTTCACAAAGATTCAACTATTTGTGTTTCTCTCTGCCTTACAAAAAACATTTCAAAAATGGAAACACAGAGGCAGAGATTTCATGTTGTGTTAGATGCTGTCAAAGATGTCTCTTTTTCTCTCCCTTTCTCTGTTGTTTCCAGCCATGCTTCCCTCCATTCTCCTTTGTTTGCTAAAGTAGCTTACTGACTGTAATAAAGGGAGCCCAAGTGTCAGCTTGAGACTGCCATGAAAACTAACATTCACATAAACCATTTTTTCCACTTTTGTTAAGCTCCTTATCAAAAGAACTCTCCATCTCTCTCACTCTCTTTTACTCTCTCTCGTCTTCTGTCCTTTTTAGGATATCTTTCTAATTTTATTGAGACTCCTCTGTTAAGGTACAGCACTATAGTTCAGTAACTATAGGAAAGTGAACCCAAAAGAGCCAGCTTGAGACTACCACAAACCATTTTCACTTCTTATGTTAACATTTCATCTCAAAGGACTCTTTTCTCTCTGTGTCAGTTGCAAGGCATCTCTTTGTCTCTATTGTGCTTACTGCGCTAAGGTGCCTCATTGACTGGAGTGAAGTGAACTCAAGCGTGCCAACTTAAGGCTGGCACACATTTTTTAATTTGGTTGAAGTTGACAGCCTAAAGGACTCGGTTTCGGAGCAGCAACACTCTTCCCCAACCTCATGCCCACTCCACTAAGGTAACTCCAAGGTATATTTACTATGTTAATATATTCTATACTATGTATCAAATCTGACAGAATTTAATTGATCATAATCCTGCAGATCATTCAAAGATACTCCTTTTATTCTTCACCACCTTGTACAGAACGTGGTATACTGAAATGTGAATACCAAATTGCCAAACACACACAGCGCTATACCTGCCAAAAAGCTCAGGAAAACTTAGAAGTAAGGTCTGCTTGAAAAAGAAATACCTCTGAAAAATTAGAGACTGGGGAAAGATTTAAAAAAAAAAAACCAAACATCCAAACTCCCCACCTTAGCCTTTGAAGTTTCATGCCAACTGCAATAATAAGTATAGATTTCTAAACTAAGTCCTGATCACTTTGGTTTGACCTTTTTATAATATCTCTCATTCCCTTGAGGATATACTTTTGGTGAAAATCTAATGATTAAATATAAAAAAACTATGATTAAATGAAGTATGACAACCAAACTCATATCCCTGAGTGGAAGCATGCAAGTTGAAAGACAATAACCAAAACTAACTAGACTGCAAATTCCCAGGACAGAATTTAAGTCAACTGCTTTCGGCACTTAGAATCAGCAAACTTTCGGTACCTAAAGGTTTCACTGTAACAAAAAACACAGAAGAAAGAATCCAGCATGCAATATTTTCCACCTAGTTTTTTGTTTGTTTTCAATGATGTCCTTCACTTACTTTCTATGTCTTTCACAATTCCTGACAATATTCAGTTAGCTCAATTTAACATTCTAATCTCTCTTCTGTATTGCTTAAATTAAGTCATGTAGTTTTGAATTGGAAAACAAAAATGGACATTTTTTATATTACCCAGTATATCCTTCAGTTTGTCATAGACAAAACCCTACACTTTGCAGCAATAAAAATCTATATGTCTTAAATTCAAAATGTAGTAAAAAAAGAGCTTGTTTATTTTTGCACCAAACAGAGATTAGTAATAAAGTTACCCAGAAAAATCTGCACGACTTACTTTCAATTTTTCTTTTTTGAATATCTGTGGATCACACTAGAATTTCAGGAACATGCCTAAAGTTGAAAAACCTACTCCAAGTAACAAATTATCTTAAAAACATGCCTGTTAATTGTGAACACAGCAGAAATCTTATACAGATTCATAAGCTTTCATATACAGCTTGTCTCCAAAATAAAATTTTAAAAAAACAACAAAAAACCCAAACAAACAAAGAAAAAAACAACAGGAAAAAACCCAAACAAACAAACAACAAACCCCAAGCAACCAAAGCCAAGACCTTTTTTAAAAAACCCTTAGATGCTGGAGAAAATACAAAAATATTGTGATTTCAGGGCAGACAAATTTAATACCACTTCCTGTCCATTATGCCAAAACACAGCATTGAGTACAGAAGTCATTTCACTTCTAATAGTTTCAATAAAAGCCTTAACCTTTGTTGCTACACTTGGGGTCTTTCCTGCTCCTGAATATACTACTGGCAGCAGTGCCAGATTCACTGAATGTCACTCCAAGACAGCAGCATTCCAAAAGGTGGGTCCTTCTATATCAAAAGGGCTCTGTTTTTCCATAGTACATTTGGGATTCGTTCTACTTCTCTTCTTATTTCTGAAGCTTTAGAATTCAGTCAAGTCTATACTTTTAGTTTTACATTGCTAAAGAGGGAAAACATGCAAGTTACCCTGCAGAAAAAGAATCAGAAAAAAGGTGTAAGTTTAGAGCACAGAATCTAAAAATTAATAAGAGAAGGGAGTAAATATGGATTGTAAGCTTTCAGAAAGCTTGATTTTCACACCATGCTCTAATTGAAAACACTCTTTGACACATCAGTGCTTATTAATGAAATGAAGTACTACAAGTTCCTGAATAGTCAAGGTCAGGGATGCATAAAAAAGAAAACAAAACCCAAGAACACCCACACCCAGCCATGACCAAATAGTGAATAAAAACAGGGCTGGTGATGATTTTGTATAGAAAAACTAACATGAACCAGGTATATAAAAAAATATGTTTTAGCACAGAATTTCAAGAACATAGCTAATGTTGCAAAGAACTACTTGCAAATAGTAAATGAACTGTAAAAAACTCACTTCACCTAGTTGTAAACGTAATAGGCATTTTATCTCAATATTTCATGAATTTCAATAATTGGTTTAAGTCTATTTCTTATATGACTACCAAAATACCTAAAGTGACTGGTCTGCAGGAAATTCCTAAAAGTAAATAAATAAATACATTAATTAATAAGAGTCACAATTTCTGCTAGGTCCATGGGCATTCTGCCTGCTCTTGGTAGAATTACCTTTTCGTTAGTGGTTCGGGAGACTGTTAGAAGCAGAGACAGGTGTCTTCTGATTTTGGAGTAAAGGAATGTTTACTTTACATTGCACCAGCAAAAAAGCCGTTTCACAAGCTGTGACCAGCTAAATTAACTATGGATATTCCTTATGACAAAGCAAATCAGTCTCCTGAGTGAAATGACTGGATGTGCTATAAGCAGTATCTTGCATAGATTCATAGGACACAAGAAGCTTTCTGAGAACTTTCTGGGCCCCCTTTCCTCTTAAAATCAGTTAATAATCTATTATTTGCCAGCAGGAAACTCAAAAAGATGTTAAAATGCCCTAAGACTGCAAACCTGCCTCTGGCAAACAGCAAAATAAATACAACTGGCCAATTTTCAGTCAGATTTCTTTGGCAATTTTTCAAAGACGGGAAGAAGCGTGACAGAAGTACTGTGCCAGGCCTCACGTGTCTCTGAATATTCTGTAAACAAAAGCACTTCAGTGCATCCCCAATCAAAGTCATACCAGCTGTTGTTCTTCCTGCACTTATTCTCTGCAATGGAAAGGAAGACAAAAATTTTACTGCCTGGACAAGAAAGGAAAAAAAAGAAAACAACACAGGCAAAACAACACACATCAGGAAATAAAGGGATATTAACAGCTATTTCAAGAAGAAAAATTTTCTTTCCAGCAGGCATTTTGATACCCTCATAAAAAAGGGCCACGATGATGATGATGCCATAAAAAATAAAACTTTATCAAGCTAGGACTTTCGTTTCCTTTTGACTCGTGCAATTTTACCAGATTTGTGTAAAGTTCACAGCACTTCAAGAAACAACAGAAAGACACATTAACTCTGCAGTAGTTCACAGAAACTTTCTATGAGATAGAAAATGTATTCATGTTGAAAATATTGAGTCACTAAGCCCTCAGACTGCATTCCAAAAGTCTACTAGAAACATTTCAATCAAGAAGTGAGTATGTGACAGCCAGGCCATTTGGGCTAAAAAGCATTGGGCCGAATTATGGTGGGTGAATCTAGTGCCCTCAAAATGACCTCATATTATGGCCATGGTATTAAGTCATGGAGAAACCTGTAAGTAAGATGAATAATTTTTCTTCTCTTAAAAATAAAATTTAAAGAAAAAGAAAGGGAAAAGTTCCCAGTAAGAATGCTAAATTACCCCCTCTCCCAATGGAATGCTTCACTTTCATTTCCAAGTAGCAGTAAGCCTATTGACCCCCACGGTGTTATCCTTTTCACTGCTCTTACAGTACTTTCTTTAATCTCTTGGATCAAAGATTGGTCAATAAAAATCATCTCTGCTTTTGTGGGGAGCAAACAAACTGCACCGATATCTATGATAATTTTAAATCTTCACTAAAATCCCTGAGAAACTAAAAAAAAAACAAAATAAAAAAAACTAAACAAAACACCACACCACATGTATGTTGATGTTAACTTTGCAACTGGAAATGCTTGTGTTCTTTTTGTTTTATATTAAATATTTTGAATAAGATGTTATTTTTTAATACTTTTTCATACATGTTTCATTAAGGAGTTTTAAGCCTTGAAAAACTAAAGCTAAATTATATTTACACACCATTATACACTATTTCCAATCAACTAGTTTAAGTCCTAATTGTAGAAAAGCCCCTGGGCCCTCCACAAAGATTAAAAGATTGCACAGTGTTTTCACAACAGAAATACTTGGTGAGACAGTTTTCAACAAACAGCTTCCAGAATATATGGCATCCAAAGGCTTTTTTTTACACCTTAGGTATCAAATCTAACGAGAATCTGAGCCAGGGGGAAAAAAAATAAAAGGAAAAACAAAATTAAAGAAAATGCCCCAGCAGAATTTTTTGCTGTGGAAAAAAAAAGCAAAACCTAAACATCCAGAGGTATTATCTCCATGCTACTTTACCTTATAACTTAACTCATTTTTTAATTATTTTTTGACTTTAACCTGTGCCTCCTGTGTACAGCATCCATATTCTGACCTTGTTATTCGGAGTACGTCTAATATCCATCAGCTTCCCTGTCATCTAAACTGAAAGGAAGTGATTTCTGTTTAGCCGAAACTCCTTAAAGTCGCTCATAACCACTGATCGTTTCATCTTCGTCCACTCTGGACTCCCTGATGAATGTCAAGCATTTCCCTCTTCCTGAGTCTCAAAAAAACCACAGACAGCGGATGGTCCTTTTGATCTGGCTGTGACACAGGTACAACTTTGAATGTTTTCACCGGGTCCCCCAAGATAGTGCTTGAAAGTCTTGACATTACTTACAGCATGCCTTGTAGACAATCTCTTGCTATCACAATTTTATTGTCACCTCCAAAATGCCCTCCTCCTTCCCTTAGGAGTTGCTCAAACCCACATTGCTAGCAAGAAGTCTCTCCATTTCACCCACTGTATTTGCCTGGCCCTCAGGACAGGTTGTCTGCAAAGTTGCTGAGAGATTCTTGGTCAAGCATTCCTCATAGACTCACCAGTAATTCTAGTTAAAAATAATATGTATTTGCCCAGAACATTTTAGTCATAATAACAGAGAGTATCCATCATTCTGGGCTACATCTTTTCAAAGCAGAGATCCCAGACTTGGACCTTGAGTTCAGGCAGGCTTGAACCAAGTCTTAACTGTGCTATAAATAACGTCCTTGTTTAGTAACAATTTCCTACTTTATTTTGGAGCTCAATGCCATTTTTTAGGTCATACTGAAAATGGATCAGAAGACTCAAAGGTGAAGGGGAATGCTTTCTTATTTTTTTCTATATGGCACCTTGCATGCACTCTGAAGTGATGTAAAATAACACATCAGGCTAAATACCACCCATAATTACTGAACTATAATTATTTTCTTGCACATTTATTGCGAGGTCAGGAGTTATTCTGCTAGAGCTTTTGAAAAAAAATAGACCCTTGCTTCCAAATCCAGATCACTCAGCTCCAGATGCCAAGGCCGAGAGAACAGTTTGTGTCCCCACACCCTAACACCGCGCTAAAGATTACGGAGATGCACTTGGCATATCAGGTTTGGCCCCTCAAGTCCCAGGGAGAGTCGAAGATATTTGGAAGACAGATAAAGCTTAGGTGAATCTAGAGTAGCCTAAAACATAAAGGGCAACCTTGCACTTGCTGCATGAACAAATTCCACATGATTTTACTTAAAACTTTGAGCATACAAGCAACAGACAGTCCAAACCCGGAACAGTTGTGTCTGTCCCCACTGCCCCTGCCACCACCCCCCATCAGGGAAAACATTTTTTCATTTCAAATATAGATGAAAAAAGTAGCTTTTAAAAAACTTAGGAATTAACAGGTTGTTATTGAAGGAACAACTTTTTTTTTCCCTATGATGTAGAAAGGGAGCCTGCTGGATGTTTCCACAGTAGTGTCAGTGATATTAGTGCACAGAGGCTAACAAAAGGCAGCCATGCTGTCTGCTGCGGCACTAAAGATGGAGAAAAATACAGTAAGGTGAAGGGAAAAAAAAGGCAGAGCAAGCTAATTTCAAGACCAATTTTAACAGCAGATTTAGAAATACAAAAGTAGAAGTTGATACTTTTATGACAGGCTAAGCTGACATTGATTCAGTTACATTGTTATAGTAACCTCAGAAAGAAATGTCTTTGTTTAAAGGGACTTCATCATGATTCAAAAAATATAACACAAATACATAATTTATATATAGTTTTTCCTAAATCTTAGTGCATCTGACATGTCTATCACATGCAGCATCTATTGACACATTCTTAACATTACACCATTTTTAAGATTTCCCATACATGAGAATAGTAATTAATTTAAAATATCATGGGTTTATTTTGTTTTTTTTAAATAAAACACTCTCATACTAAAAATTGATACTTCATATAGAAAATAGGTTGCTGTTCTCTAAAATTGAGTCTAATGTTAGCTGAATATTAATAAAATCCATAAACCATTAGCTGCTTTGTTCTGAATTACATAGACCTTTTATGTTTATTCCTCAGTGAAAATGCATTAAAAAAAATGAAATCCTCTCTAATTGTGCTCTCTGAAGATAGCTGGTAAAATAATTTCTAGCAGCAATAAATCAATTGTAGTATTAAAATGACCTGCCAGGTGCATCTTCTGGGTATCAGACTAATTAAGGGAATGTATTAATTGCAACTATTCATCAACACCACCAATGTTAGATAACTCTTACAATGAATCTTTTTACCATACTATCCAGCAATGAAACTGCAGTTTGACAAAATATAGGGGATTGAACAACAACAACAAAAAAAGCTTAAAAAAACCCCCTGTGCACAGCTTTGTTTATTACTTTGTTCCCTATTCTTAGCTGGTAAATCAAACGAACACAAGCAATCGTAACTATATGTACGTATATACTTTGTACTTAGACATATCTCTATCTCAGGAGAGAGTTTTACAATGTTTCAGATACTAAAGTGGGTTTTTCCCCCTTCCTCCAAATCTAATTCAGATATAAATTCATATGCATTTTCTGCAGCTATGAGCCAAATGTGATCCAAATTTGGATCATCAGGCCTTCACGGGAAACAACCATTTACTTCTGAAAGTAAGCTTAATAGTATCTTCATTATTTTTCCATCAGGACGTATTTATCACTTTATACCTTCTTATAAATGCAAATAAAAAACTTCCAATCTACAGGTTTATATGGTTTTCTGATCCCCCCCAGTCTTATTTCCTGGGCTAAAAATAAAAACTGTTGTTCACAAGTTCTGAGGTTTTTTATCATCATCTTTTACAAACAAAAATTCTGGATTGCACAATAACTTCATACATTTCGGGTAAAACACTGAAAGTTGCAGGATGAAGTAAAATACTCCTACAGTACCAATTTCTTTGCCTTGCTTTTTGTTATAGAAGAAGATTAAGAAAGGGCTACAATTATAGGCAGAGCAGGAAAAAACCTACATGTATGAATTCAATTAGCAAAATACACAGAGAATAGTAAATACACAGACCAAATCCAAAAGACACGAGGAAAAATTTTGTCCCACAATACCAAAGTTCACATTCTTCTCCCCAGTGTGCTGCAAATGCTCCTGTCTAAGAGATTGGTTCTTGTTGACACAGTCTATTTAGACCTTGTAGATATTTCTAGGTGACCCTGTTGTCTAAGCACCAAAAATAATTAGATATTACTATGGCTTTTCCATTGCCAACCCTCACGACTACCACGATCATTCTGTCTCAGGTGAACCAGAGATTGTAAGTAGCACCTGTAGATTCATAGAAAGACATTCTTGTACCTAGATAAAATTTACCTTCTCTCCTGGCTCTATATCCATAGATGGGCAATGAGATAAGGAAATTGGTCATATTTATAAACCAGTGAATGCACACTTATATTAGAACAATTATGCCTTGGTTTTATTCAAAAGAACAGGGGCTGGGGGAAACCACAACTCTGGGGCTCCTGTTTGGGCTTTTGTAAAATTACTCTAAGTCATACTTCTGCAGAAAACACAGAGAATTACCCACATTGCCTCTAAGGCCACGGCACCAGATACTGGCGAAAGCAGCAAGTGAGACTCAGACATCAGCATGACAGTGCAGATGCACTGGTAGCAGCTCCCCAGCTGACTTTAACACAAGTTCCAGTAGCAGGCACTGGGGCTCATGGCAGGCAGCCTGTTCAGCACCTGCAGCCACGCACACCATGGTCAGGATGCTCCTCTTAATATGCATCTCTGCAAACACGCTGCAGTCCTGACCTCCAACACTGCTTATTGTGGGTTTGAATGATTCTTGAACAGCTACTGCCAAGAATTGTCAAAATGAATGAAATTGAAAGGAAATAGGCCCACAGCAAAAAACACTCAATTCATTTTTATGTATGACTCACAATAAGAATATACACCTTCCTACTTTTAAAGGCTATCAAATATAGAAATTTTAAACTTATATAGATGCTTCACAATCAGCAATGAATTTTACAACCAGTCACCTGTCTCCAGCTTGTGTCAATATGTCTGAAGAAATGCTCTCGATAGCCTTTGGTATTCAAAGAGTTAGAAATAGAAGTTCACAAGTAAGATATTGTTCCTGTCTCTCCCTTCACTACCCAGACTGCTTTCTGATCTTCCTTTTGTCCTCAATCCTTTCCTTATCCCTTTCACCTCTCTTTCTCACTCTCACTCCGTCCCCTTGATCCATCAGACACAGCCAAGCTATCTGACACCAATGCCTTAAAGTAATTTTGGACAGAGGCAAAATGCCCTAGAATCCTTAGTAATCCTCCTCAGATCCATGTACTGAGCCCTGGGTTGGCTCTTTTATAGCCACAAACAGTCTTTCAGCTAGGTAGCCTGGAAACTGAAAGCTGTTTCAGTAACAGAGGAAGGACAACAAGTCCTGAAAGAAAATCAGCCTTCTCAGGAAGAAGGGGAGAAAAAAAAAATCCACATTTTTTTGAGTACTAACATTAATGTAAGGTAGGATGACTTAATTGATAAATAAAGAAAGGAATTCTCTAACTGTAGTAGGTAAATGGGGGACAGTCAGTTATGAAAGCAGGATCTGTCCTCTCATTCCAATTGTATACACTCCACATCCTGCTGCAAGACAATGGTGTATAATAACCAGTGGTTATGTGAATTATTGAAACAGCTACAGTGTTCTGTAGGCCTGTAGAAAAATGTCTTTCACCCTTTACCTTATCATTCCCTACTGAGTCAAAGTATAGTTTTTGACATACCGGAGAGTGGGATTTTTCTTTGTCCTTTTCCAGTAGAACTAAATCGAAAGCCATATGGAATTCAGAGAAGTAAATAAAAAATAAAACACAAAAATCAATAAACTACTGCCAAAACCCTGTGGATCATACTAAAGTCAGTGTTAAGTTACCTTTCATGACTAAGCAAGGATACAGAAAAACTGAAAAGACTGCTTGTACCACAAGAGCTGCTTTCCCCCAGGCTTAGCGTGTACCAGCACTCACACTCCCCTGGTACAAAAGGTAGATTGCAGTGACAGACTGCGGGTCCTAAAGCTATCTCACCTTTGAGAGGAAAAAAAAATTTGACAAAATTATTCTTCTCAGTGCGGGAACATAACAGATCCTACTCTTCGCAGCCTAATAGAAGTTCCTGTCATCTCACGACTTTCTAATCTTTTCCTAGAATAAGAGAATGTTGGAATATGAAGATACACTGCATGAGCCAACCTTTCCCAGCAAAAAAAACAGTTGAATACAGCTAGGGAAAATAACACATGATCAAAAGTAATTAACGATTATCACTAAGTTGTGAGTATTTTTACTGAAAGAATGGGGAGATTTTTGGAAAGGAAGATGAAGGAGGAAATAAAGGAAAAAAGGAGGAAACTCAGGATCCAAAAGCTTCTTCTTTCTTCCAAAGCCCATCAGACTTGGCAAGTAGCAGGATATGGAGCCAGATACCATGCACTCACTATCTCAGGGTAAGGGCTTAATTCTTCCTCGACTCTGCCTTGTTGTTCCTGCGGTAAATCCCCAGGGACAATGGATGTCACAAGACTTGCATTAGACTTACTCTAGCATAATGAGGAGCAGAACCCAGCATTGAATTGTAGCAAACACAGTCAAGGCGAACTAACACACCTCTCTGCCAATGATATTAGATTAGATTTTTGCAAGTTAAAAAACAAAAGCTCAACCACTCTCTGCTATTAAAGTTACCAGCCATTTCTAAATCTATTAATTGGTATTTCCCCACAGCAAAACAAAGGAAAAAAGATGCGGTATGAGACTTCTTTTTAAGAAAAGAAAAAAAGACAAGTCACTGAAGGAAATGTAACATACCTGTTACTAAGAGCTACAAATACAGAGTTGGCCAGCCATTCTCCTTCCCCAAAAGAAGCAATTTACAACAGTGAGAGAACGTAAGTCAGGGGATCAAACACAAGAGAAGTTTAAAAGCAGGTTTTCGCTGCAGTACTGATGCACCCTAATGGGGGCAAGAACAACTTAATGCCACACAAATCCATTTTTCTGGTAGGGCCATAAGGCTCTGAGACAGCCTGACAGCTGATTCCACCTCTCTGGGACATCAGTAGGCAATGCTCTTTAGAAAAGCACAGCCCAGACTTAAGAAGCTTTACTCACTCTTACTTCCTCATGATGAATTACAGTATGTGCCACATCAAGAGGTAAAGACTTTCAGCATTGCCATGTCCAGTCAGTGCTCCTAGCATTAAGCTCTTAAAACAGAGCAGACTTTTATTAAAAAACTCCTGATTATAAACTCCATTTTTGCTTAAAAATTAAAAAAAAAAAAAAGAAGGAAAAATAAAAATAAAAATACTGGGCAATATAAGCTCAGCTCACACTACCACAAAAGCCATGAGATTGGACAAGTTCATGATTTTGGAAATAACTGATTTTTGACATCTTTAGTCTGGCAATAACAGCTATTTGAGAACCTAACATGAGGGAGACAATTTTCTATTCATGTCTGTATGCCCCCTCCTAATTAATGGAAAAAATCATGAAGAAGAGAATGTGAGTTTCAGTTTAGCTTTGTTTTGCCAAAATAGGAATTTTCAAGAAGAAACATGACCTTCACTTCTGTGAATGACTGACTACAAAACACATTTGCTTAGTCTGCTTTAGCATCAGTCATTAGCTTCTTTCTCCAGTTCTGCAGTATCAAGGTAAAATTTTACTCACAACCACTCCAGACATCTGCCAATATAAATGGCACATAAGTACTTGATTTCCAAGGGTCAATGCTTTGTGATAGGCCAAAAATTAGGTATTCTCATTTTAGCTCTTGACCACAGTCTGTTCAGTGAAGATACACATATGAAGATATATCTATAATCTTTTACATGCATCAATATATGCTATACTCTGTTTTCTTAAGAAGGCATTTGGCCTTATACACTTTGTCTACAGCAGCAGCAGCAGATCCTCTAAAAAGCAATATCAAAATCCATATCCATAATTTCAAATTTTTCTGATTGTATTGGTACACCAGCTTCCAGCCATTACCTTCTACCTTAGCTAGAAAAGAAAAAAGCATCCCAAAAAAAAAAACCTATCTGAAAATAAAAATCTATCAATTCTTATAATGCTTCCTCCTAACCATGTTTGTTCCAAAAGCTTGTTGTTCTCTTTACTCTATTATTCTTCCATACAGTTATACTTTCAAAGCTTTCCTCCAAGGTTTATATTCAGTTTTGACTTTTACTCATGGTAGTGCTTTATCCTTAATATAGTTGTAAAATATACCACATTTTGCCCTATTTTCACATTTTTATTTTGTGGTTGCTCTTTTTCTTTGAAAAGTGTCATCCTTCATAGCAATTTTTTAAACAAATGCATGAAGTCTTACAAACTTTTAATTCATTAACAAATGTGATTTTCAGATCTCCCAAATACAAATACAAGACAACTGTTACTCTGGGAAAAAAAATCTGTTCTTAATAATGAACCATTATTTAATGTTATTACATAGATGAATTTTTCTTTAAAAACCATTTTATTTAAGCATATTTAAGATGGCTGGACCCATTTAGAAAAACAGCTATCTGTCCTCCACTGCACATGGAGCTATGAAAAACTATTTTTCAGGACTTCAGCAGCCTTGCCCAGTGCATGAGTCAAGCTGATTTTTGCTGAATCAGGGTCTTAGTTCTAAATTATACCAATTTTTCTTTTTGCACTTCAGATTTCCTCTTTAAAAAAATAAGAGGGGGTGGTTGAGTGGTAAGGCAATTTATTTAACTGTTCAGAAACACTGGAATATTAGAACATCTGTCATTGAATTTAAAAAAAAAAAAAAAAGGAAAGAAAGAGATCTACCTTTATCAGAACTTTTCAGAAGAGCTGCTCTTGTTAAGAGTCATTAGGCTTATAAATAAAATGGAAATGTGTAATTTACATGATGAAGAATAATAAGCCAACTAATAGATTAGCAGCATGCTTACTTCCATATGCTAGAAAATATTTACAGCATCATTCTGTATTGTTAATTTTCACTGCTATGATAATAGAAAATTATCTGCAAAAGGTCTCGGTACAAATCCATTCATGTTGTTTGTCACTTTGGAGAAAAGTACATCAGAATAATCATGTCAGACATCTAAGAGTTTCTATAATGGCAAATGGAATTCTGAAATATTCTGGGCCACAGGTGCTAAGAGATTATGGCAATTTTGAACATTCTGTATTTTCTTATTAAATCCTAAAAGACTTTTGGTGTTTATATTTCCCAATTCCTACAAAAATACCTTTTTATTATGAAAAAATTAATATTTTGCTAAAGAAAATGTGTGCAATGATAATAGTATTAATCCATTTTAAAAACTCAGTTTAACCCAGTATATTTTACTACTAAACCAATATATTGCCACTGAAGTAAACTGTCATTCTCTCAGTACTTTTTAGTTGACATGATACTGTCATTAAGAATCTAGCTTCCATGCTAATGTATCACTAGAGACACAGGTATCTCTTCAGTTGTATGTACCCATATATCCATACATTTCATTCAAACTACAATTAAACATGACTAGGTTTGCATATTTCATCTATTGCAGTGCCTCAATAATTATGATGGAGCTATAAAGGAAATTATACACTCTGCAGATGATTAAATCAGCCTAAACATTCTACTCTCATGATTCATTGTGGCATGAATGAAGATACCATATTCTTAGCCTTATATCTGTCCTGCTAATTTTCCTTAGCTTCATTTTTTTTTTTGCCTGGTACTTTTGACCCTTCTTTTGCTCCCCCCCTACCCTACCCCCTATCATCTGTCTCTCTCCTTTTATCTTCTAATTAGGCCACTTCTGGATTTTTCTCTTTTTTCCTGTCCTTCTTGCTCCAGGTATACTTCTGTCCCTTCTCTCACCTCTTTTCCACATTATCTCTTTCTAAGTACAATACCAATGCCACATTTTTTTCCCTTTCTGATTTGTGAAACTCATTCTTTCCTCCATCCCTGCCCAGGCTCCCTACCCCCTATGGGGAAAAGCCTATGCTTTTCCTTTCTCCTCTATTATGAGGTATGGTCTCTCTTGTATTTCAAGCTCTAAAGTTCACTGAGCTTTTGGGAAGAGAAAACTACAGCTGTGGTGAAACAACATAAGTTAGTCCAGAACTACTGCTGTCAATTCAATTCAGTTAGAACTTTTATTCTGAAGTAATAGTATAATTTCCCCAGTTACTGGAAAATTAGAAATCAAACTAAATAAAAATACTATAACAAAAAACACCCAAAAAATCCCCCAAACCAAAAAAACCAAACCAAAACAAAAACCACAAAAGGACAATCTCCCTGGGAAATGCACTTAGAGAAATCCTTTTGCCACAAATTTCACCAAGTGCTTGTGTTAGGTGGCTGCTTTTTAGAGGATTATAGCACAGTACAGCTCAACAGAAATTGCTAGACTTAAGTGATCTATATTGAAGCATCTCTGCTAACAAAACTGCACTAACATAATCCAAGTGAAGAGCTAGTTCTTCAAGTACAGAGTTACATGGTATAACCCTCTTGTGTAACATACACCCTCTACATCTATTCAGTTCAGCTTTCCTGATACCTAATGTTTCAAATCTAGGAGAATTTTATTATGTTATTTTGTTTGCCGTACTCCATGAAGTGTAAGAAGACTAAATAAAGTGATGATCAATTGGCAGTCCTTTGCCAAGACCATAGATAAAAGCACAGCAAGGAAGAAATGCCATAATTGTATATTATCTCATACTTGGTCTGTCTTGAAGTATGCTGCATTAAGGTTCTTGTAACATTTTCAGCACCGATATTCTTTTGTGAGCCAAAATTATGCACCTGTACAATGCACCTTGCTAAAAACCTTCTTTTTCTTGCAACTAAATGCAGGTGCTTCTATAAATCTTTCCTGATTTGGGTTCTACATTTTAATTTTCTTGTAGCCTTCTCATTTATATTTTATAAAGCCATTCCTATTTCTATTCCCACATTAAGCATATTATCTTCCCTCTATACATCTTTTCTGCAGAACATCCATTGCTACAAAACCCTCTATTTCCTTATATCTTGCTACAAAAAAAAAAAAGGACAAGAAGATTTCTCTGGAAAATTAAGTTATCATAAATCACTATTAGATTAATGAATTCTTTTAAATGTTGCCTTTAGGCAAAACAAAAAGAAAGCTATGGGAAGAAGTTTAGAAATAGGCTTTTGCGAAATAATTTGTAAAGTCAAACAGAGTTTTGTTGGATTAATCACTCCACAATTTGGTATATTTTTCTTCTTTGGTTGATGAAAAATATATTGCTGTGCAATATTAGGTAGGCATTCATATATTCAAACATAAGTGGTGAGTTCTCAAAACTGTTAAACACCTTAAGAAGTCACAACTATCACATGGAATCCTTTAAAAAGAGGCTACTCAATCCCAAGGCATAAAAGGCTAATTTGAGCATTTAACTTTAGGCATCCAGTGTTAGAAGTTTTGAAGCATAGAAATTATGGTAAACTTCACAGAGAAGACATACGTGTGTATAAATACATTAATGACTACACAAAAACCATTGCAGTCATTATCAGTTTGCCACTCTTCATATTCAGTGGAAATGTAGCTGAAAGCAATTCAGAAGAGTTAAACTGCAAAATACGAGAAAAAATGAAGACCCTAGTCTTTGCTAACAAAAGGCCTAAGTCAGCATAGCATGAATCAAGAAACAGTATCTAACACAAAAATTCTGGAAGCTTGTTATTAAAGACTGAGAATTAAATACATAGAATGTTTGACTGCTTCTGAATGGTATGAATTGGACTAATTTTTGTAATCACCTTAAATTAGAAGCAGAATTTGAAATCTTGCATCACAGTGGTCAGGTTGATGCAATTCTACTGCCCAGTTTAGAAAAACTCCTTAGGAAGCACAAACTCTACAAAAAAATCATTTTCCATTCACTGCCACTGTATTTTTTAGAGTCACTTTAAGATAAATAGTGCTGTGATAAGAGGAAAAAAAGCATTAGCACTAGCATTTCAGTAAAACTATTTTATTCTGAGAAGTTCTGCAGAAATCACACTATGCCAGTGATATTTAATTGTAACATAAAAATTAAACACCATTTACTTGGTATAAAATTGGGATAGTATGTAAATTAAGTAAGTTTCAATTCATGTCTTCTTACTCACATCTGTTGGCAGTTTAAATAGTTTTAGTGTCATTAATTGTTATAAAAGTGCAAGATTTGCTGTATGCTTGCCACTTAGGACCAAAGGCACAAAAGTCTAATTGAACTAAGTAATTAGTAATTTGTCATTTCCTATTGTCAGCAATTACTTTCCATTAGAAATCCTCACTGAAAATTCTAATTTGAAGTGAGGTTTGCATTTTATTGCTGTCCATCCAAATTAGTTTAAAATTGACAGCTACATTTTCATTTAAAAATTTAAAGATATTAAATATGCTTGAAGACACTGAGACATATTGTACCCCATGTGTAGTTGTGATAACATATCTGGAGTCAGAATGAGAAGCAAAATCCAAAACATTTCTTTCTTTTCTTCAATTACAAAGTATGTACCAGCATTACATAGTAGGCCACATCAAACTCTTGCTCATGTGAATAGTGCCCTTAATTGGCAATTTAAATGGGTAACACAAACAGAGTATGACACACAAAATTCCATAAGGATTCATTGGATTTCTTACTCACTTTTACACAAGGAACCAGAAATATGTATTGAAAATGCACATAAGAGCAATGGAAGTGAGTATTTTCATGCTTTGTCCTAGAGGCTTTTCCCTGAGGTTTTACTGCAAAAGAATTTTTCGTTTGTTATTTTGCAGACTTGTTAAAGCAATCAGCAGTGTTCAGTTGTGAATGCTCATCATGTAGCACGAGGCAGTGCTTGGGAGGGCAGGACTGCTGCAGGTTCCTTGGAAATGCACAGGGCTGATTAACCATGAGGAGGTAGAGATTTATAATTAAGATGTGTCAAATGGGTATGCTCATAACTTGGAGCTGCCTAGCCAGTAGCAACTTGGTGCCCGGTGAAATGCTTCTGCTGCCCAGTAAAACCCAGTCCTGAAACTAGGGGATGACTTGCTGTGCCAAGAGGCAAACTGGTTCAACTTTCTTGGCAGAAAGTCAAAAGTAATAATAGCATAAATTCATCACTGTCCTGGAGATCTTTTGTAAGCAAGTTACAAACCTGAACACAAAGAGCACAGAGGTTTATTTTTTTAATGTGAAAAATGCTCGGACCCTGAAATAAGATCAGGCTTAGCTCCAGCTGACAAACATTTCAACATAAAGCTAACAGTTTAGCAGAGGTTCATACTAAACATGCTCAGAAGATACCAGCTGGACATCAGTTGTTATCCACTTGTAAGTAAGCCTCTCTAAGTCACATACAGAACATAAGATTCTACAATAAGTTTTCACCATAAAATGGGGGAGGGAATTTGATGTTTAAGAAGTTGTATTAATTTACAGATTTTAAAAACTATTAGAACCAGAAGACAACAGAATTGCACAATTTTTTGGATAAAAATAGAACCGTTATTAAAGGTACTATCAAGCCCATCTGCACTTCAACTGCAGTACTATGGTATACTGCCATCTTTCTTTACTTAGTTTATGTGTTTATAAACAAACTTAGTTATACTTTTACCTTTAAATCTTGCAATGGTGATGAATTTCCCTTAAATAGTTGTTCTACATTCAAATTTCCTGAAAGCATACATCTTTTACTGAAACTGTCTCCAATAAGTGGTTAATACACATCGCAGATAACTAGCACTCTAGATTAAGTGCACGCTAATTACTGTTAGTCTGGACCATAATTCCTATGCTTACACGAAGTTTATCAGAATTGACGCTGTGATAGACAAAAGTGAAGATTTCTAATGATTTGTCACTAATAAATAACAGGCATTGTCCACAGTACTTCCATAGCTAGAGTAGACTGTACCAGGGAATCTCAAACAGACAGTATCCAAGGCCTCTTTTCTTAAAATGATTGAATAGATTTTTTACCTCTTCAGGGAAGAAAAATGTTTAAAAAAAAAGCAAAACACCAACCCCCACCCCCACCCCCCAAAAAAACCAAAACACACACACACGCAAAAAAAAATCCCAAACAAACAAAAAAAGCCCCCCACAAAAAACAAAAAAAACACACCAGAAGGGGAAAATGTCATCTGGTCCCTCAACACAAGTCCTCTGGACTGGCAGAAACCTTAGTCCAACACCCTCCCTACTCCACTGCAATCAGATTTACTTTATACTGTATTGGTAGGACATGATAATAATTAGATGTTTGATATATATTAAAAAAACTCTTGATCTCCAAATGCATAGACTGTTTCCTAATTATGTGATTCCTAATTCCATGGGGTGTTCAAAGCTAGGGTTTAGAGATATTTTCAGAATAATAAAGATAGTGGGTATATTGCAAACCATTATTCTGCCATTTCTGCAGCTGTGTTTAATTGCCAATAAGGCACTGGACAAAACAGAGAATTAAATTAAAAGTTCAATAAACACAGATCAATGTTCTTGTAAATACCAAGTCTATAAAATGATCTCTTTAAATGTAGTTATACTACAGGTACCATGCAGATAATCTGCATTAGAATTTTATGTGCTGCTTAAAGTCTAGTTAAATTTTTTCCCAGTAAAAACATTTTTTCATCTAGGAATGCTGTCAAAAAAGGAAAAATTATTATAAACCTGTCTTTATTCTTAGATTGTTGCTGTGCTCTGATTTCACATTAGCTTACAATCAGCTGAATAAAGAAGTCATCTTCTAACATGTAAATAAATCATCAGCTTCAGTTACTTTACCACTAGCTGTTTGTCATTCAGAAAAATAATGGTTAATCAATGACTAATCAATGAAGATGTGTAACGTATTAGTTTGCAGTCCTTCATCATCCTATTTTCCTCAATTGCCTGGGGGTTTGTGTTCAGTACTTACAGAATCGATTACAATTGTGAGTGATCATTCAGCTCATGTTGAGAGCTGTCAGCTGGGCTTTCTGCTAGGAGTTTTCACCCTCCTGTTTAATACAAGATGCTAATATTTAGCTGCATCTGACAAGCCAGATACTGTAGTAGAAAATTTTATGAGAAGTGCTTAAGTAACTAATTGCAACACTACATGTCACTTGATGAAACTAAACTTTTCCTGACTTCACAATAATCATAAGCATTACTGACTTGCTGTGGAAAATTAAAGGAAAATAGCTGTCTGCTTGAGTCTGATCATGCCTGCAGGGAAGGCCTAAGAAAAGCAACTGACAATGATGCCTTTGTACATAACTGCAGGGGAAACACCGATAATTCTTCAATTTTCATATAAACTGACATTCTTCACCATATGACATTCATGTGTGCACTCAATTTCCTAGCAGAGACAGTAGAAAAGTTGGACCTTCAGACTTCTGATACACAACAACATAAATGAATAACAAAGGTTTCTATAACGAAAGTCATGTTTCATCGCTTGACAAGACTATTTGCTTTGAAGCAGATTTAAGCTTGTCACCAACATAAGGAGAAAAGATTGGGTGTTGTTCCCACACACACACCAAATATATTACTGCCAATGTATAGGTTTATTCACTTTAATTATTGTTTTCATACTTCTCTTAGAAAATGCATGTCAGAGGTAGTCAGAGAGTGTGATGGTGGAAACTAATAATTGTTAATGTATTGCATTAAATATTTAGAACTGAGCGGTATCGATTAAAACGGCAATGCGTAGGTACGCAGTTCTAGCAGTTTTAGCTCCAACAGCTCCCTCTTGTGATTGAAGTGTCAAAGCTCCCTTGCTTAAAGTGAGCAACATTTGGGTGTCAGGCTAAGTTTACCGGCACTCTTTCTATACAAAGTGCTAAGAAAAAGAGAGAAAGAGATGTTGCCTTAGCAGCAAATTGTGTTAAAATATCTTTTTTTACACAAAACATTACAATGTAGTTCAATAATCAAGTTTATTATACAAATTTAAAGGAAAATAAAGAGTCATTTCTCCATTAATTTAAGGAATATAACTCACCCAAGAATTCCTTTAATAGTGTAGGGGTTTGTTCAGTTACCTTATTTTTATAGCTAATTTGATAGACAGGAAAGATAGCAACAGATTTCAGGAAACAAGCACTTTCCTACCAAAGAGACTAAAAATTGCACTTATAGCCATAGAACTGAAAATAAACAGTGCCTGGTTTTTACACAGTGCATAAAAACAGTCCTAAAAACAGTCCTAAATACATTCTCTAATTCAAAACAATCAGTGGCCCACTAAAAATAGCAACAAAGCAACATTATTGCCTTGCTACAGAAAAGAACATTCCTAGCATTAAATCTTATTTTGTTTCTATGCTTTTGTCCCTGATCTGTATTGAGAATAAAATTACCTTTTGCAAACAAATAGATATTCCAAAACTTTTTTGGTTTATAAACAGATTGATAGAAAACACTGGTTTCTAGTATCATCAGAGAAATCGCTGATGTTATGCCTATTACTGCATCCAGCAAAAATAAACCAAATTAGCTATTAGTTATAAGACTAGTACTAAACCAATAAAAATGCAAGGCCTACAAATTTTATGTAGCAAGAATCTCCCTAAAATCAACTAACTAATATAACTAAATACTGTAAAGGAGTAAATACAATACTTGTGAAAACATAACACTCATTATTTAGTAGACAGTTGGAAGGGTGTTTTAATTTAAGATCACTAAATTGCCCCCAAGGATCTGAATAAAATAAAATAGTGTAGCTTGGTTGTTTCTCACCTAAAGCTTCTTATAAATACAGAGAAATATTTAGATATGGTCAATTAATTTTAGCAACATCTTGAACACCCAGCCAAGCTCCCACGCCTTTAGAATGACAAAACAAATAACTGCTCTGAAATTGCAAAGTGAAGGAAACAACAGTTTAAACCATGGATGGTATTCTTAGGGCACACTCCTTTTTGTTTCTCTTTTCTTAAGTTTCTGCAGAGACTCAAAGAACACAAATAGGCAAAACAGATCCATTCCCTCTCAGTTATTTGGCGTCTAGAGAATAGCCCCAATTTGTTGGGCTATTTAAGACTTAAAAAAAAAAAAAATTCTTGTCTGCTTATATCAAATTCGTCCTCGGAATTACCTTGCTTTGTCACCTGACTTTTTTCCGTTGGTCTGGAAGCCCCCAGGTCGCTGCACTACTATTAACAATAACAGTCAGAGTGTGGTAGCTATGTGTGAATAAGTCTTCTCATTAATGACTTTGCAAGCCAAACTGACATTTCATTAAAACACATTTCTAACAAACTTTTCTTGAGCAAAATTTCTAATCCTTGTCTTTAAAATGAAACCTTACACCAAAACATCTAAGCAACCATATTACATAAGACAACAAATGCTAATTTTATCCAAGAAATTGATAAGCCTTATGAACTATGATATGATTCCTGATGCACAGAACATTTTTCTTTTTTTTCCTTAAGATATAATCATCAAAACAATGACAAATGAAAGACTCAGAAAAGGTTATGACTTGACAAAGTAACATTTTTAAAACTTGGACACCAATCAAATTGATAGAAGCATCAGTGATGCAACACTTTCTGACACTAAAGTCTTTACCACTGTCTAAAACATATAGAATAGCCTATTGTGATTGCTTAATGTCAACTTTTGTTCATAAACTCTTTCATAAAAGTGAAACAGGGAAAAATGATTTAAAGCAGTTCAATTTGTCTATTTACCTTAATCTCTAACTATTCCCATATGTCTTAGATACATGATGTATGACACGCCATAAACCAATTTTTCAAAGATCTACAAGACAGAAGAAAGTCAGGCTCCTAACATTTTATGCACTGAACTTTCATAGCCAGCTGGCAAAACAAAACACTTCTAGGCTTCAGAAAAAGCTGAAAGGTTTTATTTGCATCTCTTAAATAAGATACAGTTAAAATATTTCATCATACATACAACCTCAAGGGAGGAAGGTCTTCTTAAAAATCTGAATTAAACCAAAAAGTTGATGGCTGATATTTTAATAGGACAAGTAGATTTTACTTGGGAAGCAAATGCTAGAGCTGTGTGCTCATTTTTGAAAGCCAGCCTGTGACACTGTACATTAAAAATTGCAAGTGGTGTAATCTCACTTTATGGTCATATGCATAACTCAAGGCACTAAATGCAATGACTTTTTCCAAGTATTTATTAGCAACACTCACTTTAATATGCATTAGTCTGAATCACAGGGTAAGGCAGCACATGTTTAGCAAGATTTTCACTGGCAATCTAGAAAACAAGAAACACACTGCACAATAAAAGCATCGGACTTACCTAGAATGAGCAGTAGACTGGAGCAAGGTGATATGTCAATTAGCAGAAAGTTTTTGTTCCATCCAAGTTGCAGCATAGGATCCATTTGGGCATAGGGAGTAGGCAGGGCCCCAGGTGGGATTATTAAGAAAATTAATACTGCTGCTCTAAAAAAAATTAAAATAAAAACAGAGAATAAAAATTTGCATAGATCAAAACAAGTTTAGTTTTTTATAATAAAATTAATGTATAATCTTGTGTGAGAAATATAATCTTCAATTTATATTTTTAAAATTTCATTCACACTTTTTGTTTCAATTTCAAATGTTTAAATAAACTTCTATGTTAAAAGGCAAAATTGTTTCTCATATCAAGACAGTTTCTCATATCAACAGGAGCTAAAGCTTTTCAATAAGCCTAGAAACACACATCTTTTATAATTTGGTATCATTATGCATTTCCAAAACATTTGGTATCAGGTAGAGATATCTGACAATGAAGAGTAGTGTGCATAAATTTTCTAAGACTGTAGTTTCAGAAACTTCACTGTTACGAAATATGTTTATGCTAAAAAAGGCCAAGAAGATTCTATATAGAAAGAGGGGGGGGAAAAAAAAAACCCAAAACATTAATACCTCAAACTTACAGCTTTAGAAAAATAGTTTTAATCCAGAATATAAATTTGTACATATATTTTGAATTCTAGGATTAAAATGGCTGGGTTTTAAACTTCAAATAAGATTGAGAAACAGACTGCAGATCATGTATACAATGTAGGGTCAATGCTGTATTGAATTTCTAGACCATTTTCAGACTACCTTCTGGCAATGGAAGCATTTTGACCACTGACACTTCCTATGGGTATATCTGACTATCCTGCTACAATGCACCATTCCCCATTATTGAATCTACAGCAAACTGCTGTAGGTTATTCATTGATTGAGTGTTTAAGTGTATTCTTTGGGAGCAAATGGAGAACAAAATCTGTAAACAATCATACATGCAAAATCAGCAGAATTCTTCACTTGGACATAGTTTTCAGTTTCAGCACTTAATTATCTTTATTATTTGATACAAGCTGTGTCACTTTAAATAAAGATGCATAGGAGTTTTGCACTTAAAAGTTATACGAAGCTACAATGTGGAGCTGCACATTTTATCTCAAAGAAAGATTAAACCATCATTGGCCAATATGACTACATGGGGACATGAGGTTTAAGCACATCTGCCATACTTTACACTAACATCTTTATCTAGATCAATTACAATATGCACTATCACTGTTAAATAACCAATATAGATGCAGACTGCAGATCTATAATATTCCTAATGGAGGTTAGAACAGATATTAAGAGCTCCATTTTCATAAGCTCAAGCAATAATCATGTGTGCTTGTACTCCTCTGCATATCTTCAATCAAGCTGTATTTTGATATCACCGGAAAATGTTCCTTTTTCTCCTTTAACCTGTGCAAAACATTCTCATATATATATAGCTCCGAGTTCATTTGTACAGTTTGTCTGCCACTATATATTTATAGCTATTGCTCAAATGAGCTGTTCATACAGTACTAGGGAGCTAAAAACACAAGAAAGACATTTGAAGCTTATTTCGTTATAATTTCCACCTTTGATTTAACAAACAAACAAAAATATAATAAAGGGATCACCCTGAAAATTTACAAGTTATATGATTCCACCTTGAGAAAACTGTACCTGTCACTGCAATACAAAGTATAGTAGAAAATTTACATTTCTTAAAATTAAATATTTAGATTAATTTTACCATAAATCTGCCAAGAAGCTTTATTATTCCCTCCCATTCTCACTGGAAAACTACAACATTACTTTTCATTTCAAACTAGCCCCCAAGCACCAGGAACACAGGAGTCTTTGCCATGTAAAGACCTTTCCATACATATAGCAAAGATTTGACTGTCCTCCAAAGAGCTCAAAGTTGAGTAGTTTGGAGCAAAACACACAGCAAGTAGAAAATAACATTCTGTTCTATGAAGGGAACTTCATTATGGTTCAGTTACACTAAATCATTGAAGAAGGATGGAAACCTGCACCCCTGCTCACAAAGATATTGCACTGTAAGTTGAGCATAGACTAGGTTAAACAAATCTGATCTGTCCACACACCACTTAGGTATGTATATTCACAAACAAAAATATTTGTGGGTGAAGCACAGCAGGATTTCATAAGTATTCAACATTTTAGCTGATCATGCACTGCAAGTCACAGAATCAGAATATTCTTAATTGGAAAGGACCCACAAGCATCATCAAATGGCTCATACAGTGATCAAGCCTGTAACCTTGGCATTATCAGCACCATGGTGTAACCAAGTGAGACAATCTGAGTCCATCAATTATCTCCTCTTCCTACTGGAACCCAGACACACGCAGCTGTATTCTGATTGCAGGCTGGAGCAAGGTCTTCAGTAGGGTTCCATTGGAGAGAACCTTAAGTCCACTGTAAATCCAGGATTCCATTGACATTCAGGGAGTAAGACCGCAAGTTGCACCATGAAGAGCATCCACTCTGCAACTCAGACACTGGCAACAGGAGCTTTTGAGCAGACGCTTAAGTGTGTTATTAAATTGAGGCAAGGTATCAATTACTTCTTTTGTCTGACAGGGTTCAAATTCATACCTCTTACCTCCCCAGGAGACAGCTCAGCCATCTGCCAGCAAGTCCAGCCTATCCTTTCCATTCCATTTCAGTAAATCATGCTCACATACTTCATGCTGGCGAGGGACAGGACAGATTCATGTTCATAAATCCAGCAGTACCAACATTTAGATGTTTGCTTAATTCCATAGGTGTCCAAAGCTCACCCAGGAATGAGATTCAGTTGTATTCCATTACAGGTATTTTTGTAGGAACCCTTGAATATTTTATCTGGTCTCCAGCTGTCACTTCAGAAGCACGCAGATTTCCCATAGTATATCTTCTGGTCAAACGCAGATATGTTCAACGTTCCAAGACCGAAACAGCATCAAGTACCTACATTTTGACACAGCCTACACTTAAACTGGCAACAGCCCATAATCCCAGGGCATCTCAAACATTAGAAGCAATCTGATCGTCTTCACTTTCTTGAGATGTGATGATTAGTTCAGCCAGGGTAGCCACAGATATTATGGTTTCACTTTTTTAGCCTGCAGTTCAGGTATTTCTTCATGACATTCATTGGAGTACAGAGAACTTAGACACTTGTTCTGCTTCTAAATACACCCAGAATCTCATTCTTGAGCACTGAACAATCACGTATTCATACAGCTCACTGGGAAGCTGCATTTATGAATGAGATTTCATGTACTTTGTATGAAACTGTTAATGAGTAAAACACAAGCAGTCCCTGGAAGCAGAGCACAGATTTCCCTTTCCTAGCAGAATACCCCATCAGGAATCCTGCTTATTACCTTCAGGCTAACACCTTTTTTTTCTGCAAAGAAGGAAGGGAAGAGCTAACAAGTATAGTATAACAGTGAGGTTTCTTGCCAAAAAAGGAGACAGGGGTTTGGATCTGATATAGGTTCAAGTCTCTGGCTGTCAGACTGGTGATCCTTCTGCTGAACACCTCACACCAATGGAAAGAAATTCCTTTCAAGAAAAGAATATTACGTTTTGCTTTTTGTAAAGAAACAGCTCCCATGTTCAAACGCCAAGAAAAAACTTAAGGTTATAAATATCACATAAAGGTATATGTTCAAAAACTGAAAGATTAATGCAGTGCTTCAATACTGCTTGTAATCAGGATTTCTTACTGGCTGACTAAGATGGCCACCTTATAGGTGTCTTTAAATAAAAGAAATCAGTAGATCCCATGGTTTATGCTATCAATAAATCTCTGTCAGCAACATGTCAAAGTAGAGGTTTCATATCACAAATGAGACTCCTAAACATCAGGTATTTCCACATCCAGTGTCATAACAGCTGTACTGTGCCCTTTAAGGGCATATATACCTGCAGGTCCAAACACACAATTGTGTGGACTATAAAGACAACTTGGAAGCCCTTTAAATCTCACCTTAAATCTCTTGTGACTGACTAACTTCATGTAAATTCTGTTATGTCACAGAGCTTCCTTTGGCAGCCATTGGAAATGAGGACTCATGTCATCATGCAAATTTTTGCAATATTTCAAAGTAAGGCAATTATAAAAATTATAACAAGAAAAGTAAAAGATATAGGCTTTATTTTGTTTTTATGGGGTTTTGTGGGGGTTTTTGTAAACAATAAAATTCTATAGCACTGGTAACTATGCTTTCTTTATAAGCTCATCTTGCAAGGTTGGGTAAATCCAACAACAACAGTATTTTTTTTTAAAGTCGCTCTAGAGTTTTGTATTTTTGTATTGTAGCTGTTAGGTGCACTAAATTAATTTATTCCTCTGCATATTAAACTCATACAACAAAGCAAACTATCTTCATAAAGAATTTTTCCTTTGGGACAGTTGTCTGCTCCAAATTATATTAATATGAAAAACTAGTATATTCAGCACCTTTCTTCACAAAAACCTATTCTGTTCTATTTCCTGTCCTGAGGAAGACATCAAGACAGCATATAATCACCTTGTCTCTGTTCCAGTTTAAACACGGTCAAAACTTATGCTGTAAACTTCCAGAAGTGGAGCTTAGTCATTCGACATTTCATTCCCCAAGTCAGGAGGTTGATTTGCTTAAAGAAAGTGGCTCTGCTGCAATATTAATTTTAAAGTTGCTTTGTTTTAAAAATAGGGATCATAGGGATCGCTTTATATGAGATTACATCAAAAGGGCCACATGAAAGACATCTGAGCATATTTGGATGAGCAAGTAGAAAACTCGCAGGGATGCAGAATTTGCCATTACAGCTGTGCTGGAAAGAGCTCACAATCAGGAAATGGAAAGGCTTGAGATTGCACACACTACATGAGCTCTGTGCCCTGATGCATATGTATTACAGCACAGTTTCGAAATATATGGTCACTTTCTCTCCCAGTCATATGTACTTTCCATAGGCAAACAAATGTAACATCTTATGCTACATATTCCAGGCAAGGCAAGTCTTCTAGAACATCCAAAATGTACACATAAAATAGGGAATTTCATCTTAGAAAACAGATAAACAAGTGGAACAACTCTGTTATGCTTTCATTCTACCAAATGCCTATTTACCTGCTCCCACCTGTTCTGTTGTGTCTAAGGGGGCCCTCACTGACAGCTGAAAAGAAATTTGTACCATGGTTGCTACTTAAGTCCATAAGCTTGCCAGGGCAAAGAAAGACTTACATCAGGGAATACCACTGTCAAAAATATGTTACTAGGATCATCCCAGGCTTTATCAAATGTGCTAGTAAGCACTGTTTTAGGAACTATGCCGTAAAGGAAAAGTTTGCTTTTCAGAAATAGTTTTAGTCAAGAGGAAGAAAAATTATTTCACTTTCATTTTTTGGGACAAGAAAATACATGAAACACAGAAAAAATTCTCTGAAGATTATTTAGGCCCAGCTTAACTCCATAGTACCCAAAAATTACTAACCACCATCTTAGCAAAGAAAGTTTTCCAGTTCCAATTATCCTGGCTCAGAATTTTGCCCATTCATTAAAATTCTGTAATAAGAAAGGCTAAAGGAGAAAAAAAATTATCAATACAATGTTATTGTTTCTAATAAGCAATTTAAGGTGGAATTGCAGAAGCAGGCAGGACTTGGTAGAGCGCTAATGAATCACAGATTCAGTTAGGTTATCTAGATGATTTTTAAGGTCTCTTCCAATCTAAGCCATTCTATAATTTAGGTTAGAAAACACATTTAAGAACATAGAATTCAACTGTTAACCTAACACTGTTAAGTCCACCATGAAAACTGATGACATATGTGGTCTGGTTCCCTTTGAACAACTGTTGAAGTCTAGCATTTATGACATAAGACCTGCGAATTAAATAATACTAAAAATAATGTCAGAGTCTTATACCAGGAAACCTAAAGAGAAACGACCCTCAGAAACTGCCTTTTGAAAGGACTGAGCTCTGATCCACCCCAACCCCAATAAGAACAATTTCCTCCTCAAAAAATATTTGAAGAGAAAAACTGACAGTTAAAAGGAAATATTTCTATATTTTTGAAACTTTATTATTTGTAATTAGATTTTCTGGGTACAAGATATTCTCTTAATAATTTAATACTCTTTTCAACATTAAAAGTTTATTAGTCTAGCATCATGATAGATTCAAAAGGACTGAATCAGAAGAAACATAAGTATATATCTCTGAGGGGTACTAAAGGAGAAAAATAATGTTAGAAGCTACACCTGAATGCAATTAACTGACTTCTGAAGACGTTAAATTTCTTTTGCATGCAGTACAAATGAGGTGAGTTCACTTTTTTTACGTCACAGCTCAGAAAATAACTGTTGATCTAGAACACCTGGAAAAAATTTGTTATTGACACATCAGTTTAGAAAAGGCTTAATACAGGAGGACAAGGAACGGGTTGCATATTTAACATTAGCATAACAGAGTGACATTTATTGCAAATTTAATTACCTAATATGCATATTTGAAAGTTGTCTGGAAAATAATCACTGATGACTTATTGTAGTGACTGAAAAATGAACAGCTCCAATTGGTAAGGTTGCCAGAGGCTGGCAGAGGCAATGCTTGCTGCTGTCAGAACTAAGGAGGAAGCTGGTATGAACACTGGCACATTTTGGCTAACTAGGGTAGTATTATTGCTAAGGTAACTGCTGCAGATGGTGGCTAAGTATTTCTGATGGAAGACAACACCTACAAATTGTAGGTGGTAGACCCTGAAGAAATTTCTCTACTTCAGTCTTCTAATAATCCCACTACTTCCAAGTTAGAAAGAAAAAGCCAAGTATGTCTAATGTAGTGGGGAATCCAGAAGAGAAATATAAAGCCACCTCTTTGCTGCTCACAAAATTGACCCTTTACTAACCTATGAGAAACTAGTAAAAATAAATGGACTTTGCCTGGAGTCAGCTGAATGCAGGAGGTGAGCAGGGATGCTTGTGATTGATAAAAGATACAACACTTGGAAGCCTTGGAGCAGAGAGACTAATCCATGAAATACAAAACAGAAAAAGTTTAAAAAAAGCATCTCAGACCAGACTTCAAGTTCCTCCCAAGGATAGGAGCTGTATAAATTTTCTCCTGTGCTTTTTTATGAGAAATGGCCCTAATAAAGACATCTATCGTGTTGTTACAGAGGTACCTGCCACATAAGCACCACCAGTCGCTAAATTAGCTTAGTCAGGACTAAAAGGCAATGCAAGACTTAGCAAAAGCTATTTTATTTTCCCCCAAAAATACTTGAGTGCTTCTGCACTGATGTCAGCTAAAAATCACTTAAAATTAAACATAAGCATGAAATTATTATACTTACTGCTAAGCAGCAGAAGTCAAATTTAAGTATGCTTGGCCTCCTGGTTCAAATATTGCTTCCAGACATCAGATAACACAATTCAGAAATTATAAAGGTTAGACTGTGATTATATTTACCCCACATATGTAGCTGTAAATATTTCACTAGAACTACATACATAGAAGTGCCATTGCTGTCACAAGAATTTATTCTTATCTATTGATTTCATTGCCTAGATAATCTCCAACTGTGAAGGCATAAGATGACACCCACAATCCCACAACAGAGCTGTCTTGCCCTCCTTTCCACTGACTAGGATATGCAGTTATCCATACTAGGATTACAGAAATGAATAAGAGTTGCATGACACAATCACTCTTTGCCTTATTTTATTTTCAGCTGTAGCAGAAATTAGGTCATCTCCCTGAGACAAAGGCTAGACATGGAGAAGAGCCCACTTCAGAGTTTTCCTTAATTCAAGAAATTAAATTAGGGTCCTTTATACCCCATCATCCTCCAGCAAAAGGGAGCCCATAAGAGATGAACAGTAAATTTGCAAATCAGAAGTGTGTTTGATTCCTTAGGAATCTGAGCTAGCCACCATCACTTAGAAGAAAAGAAAATTGCTTATGAGTGATCTACTGCACAGCAGGACCTTGGTTGTGGCTACTTACAATCTGCTCCCTGGGAGCTACTCATCCCTTCTGTGCTCAGGGAGTGTCAAAGCAGAAGGAAACACTGTCCTGAGTACTTGCTGTTAAAATTAAAGAGCTTCTTAGCAAATGAGGGGACATCAAGCACCCAACCCACTTTAAACTTACAGGAGAGTCACTTCAAAAGCTGTTTAAAGTACACTGAATTTCTGATCAACAGACTGTTTTTCTTCATACAGGCACAACTGCAAAGGGAGCATTTGTTTGAAATTGATCCCCAGTGCAAGTTTTAATGTGCTGTTAAACTCAGCCATTTAAACCAGAACCAGCGAAATAAAACTCTGATGACTCTTAAAGATTTTAAGATTAATGCAGGAGGAAATTACCTTGCCTAGTCATGCCTACTTTTATTAGTACCCTGCAGTTGTGTTTCATTTTGGATGTGGCAAAAGTATGATTTGAAAGTCAAGAAGGCAACTCCTTGCATTTTGTATTTAATTATTGAACACAGAACAATGCTAAAGCTGCATTTCCAAATTTGTGGTGGTGTGATTTGCAAGTTTTACTTAACAAAACTGCAATCTGGCAGTAAAACATTATGGCTTATTACAATCAGACTGACAAATGTCATGTGGTTTTTTTTATTATATATGTGTGGTAATCATTATACCAGGATTGTAGAATTTGAAAATTTATTTTTCTTATTTTAGATATTTAATTTTAATACAGTGAAACTTGTTTCAGTAGGCTCTGCTCATTACACACATGGAGGACAAACTTTAGTACTATTTCTGGTGTATTACATTCTATTTTTATTGTAGTATGTGGTTTTAAAGAGAAAGCTAGTTTCATCTTATAGTGAAGTTGGTTTTATTTATAAGGCTACAGTGTACAGGGAATTCATTAGCAAAATGGCAAAACAAACTAGACCAACCAGGTTAGAGAAGTTCTAAAACATTTATCAAGTTCTTCAGATAAACTGCACTCCCTTGGCACATCCCAGCACACCACGTGAACTTCTGCCCAACTCTGCTCACAAGCACTACACAGCTACACTCTTGTGCAGATGCTTCAGTGCCTAATCATTAGCTACACAGCTCAAAAGATATTCAATATACAAATTTAACTTGAAATTAATATAATCTGCTGTTTACTTAGGGCTGCCTTTAAATGCAAAACTGTGCTGAATGAAGCAATTTTATCACCTCCCATATATTCTTATCCTTTCCCTACCCACAAATGTAAGCGTCCAGTAGACTTCTCATCAAAATACATGTGTACTAGCAACAGCCTGCTGGAAGGCAGTACACCATGAGAAACATTGAACAATTTCTATTATAGCATTATTGAATAGAAGGATCACACAAGAATGGCATTTGGTGCTCCATGATTGTATTTTGATGGTTGTTCACGTGAAAAAGGACTAGAGGAAACAGAGTAGTATCAGAAAATATCTAAATATTTCCTGGACATTTTTTCTTCCTTTTATGGCAATAATGAAGGGAAAAAAAATTTATAGAAAAGAGTAGCAAACATTTTTTTAAAGTACTTTGAACTCTTCTTAAAGAAACATGAGAGAAATAGCAAAAACCCTCCAAGAAATGTTTTTGTCATGAAACAATACCTGCTGAGATGCAAACTTGAACTATGAATTACACAGAACTCCTTTCAGCTCTTTGTGTCTGTGCATGTGTTTAGCACAAGGTGGACAGCTCTACAGAGAGAAGTAAATGGTGACTGCCTGAGTCTATGCTTAACCCCCTCTGGTCCATGCTGAACATTTTTATAGTACTCAGCATCACCAAGCAGTAATTTTGGGAAGAATATAAAGTGCAGATTTTCCATTTGTAAACAGAAAAGATACTTTTAGGAAGAGAAAGTGTAATTACTGAAGCTGGCGTCTGGGCAGGGCATTGGCCTTAACTTTCTTCCGCTTGCAAAGAGCTCCAGTAAGACTTTAATGACCACAAGTGGTCCAGGACCTCAAATTTGCATCTTGTCTTCAAGACCTGAAGTGTGTTATGCAAGTGTATATGAAAAAAATAAAGTCTTGCACTGTCAAAGGGGTAATTCTTCTAGTTAAATTAAAATGTTAAAGCAGACTTAGGAAAAAGTCTCACAAAAGCTGATCCCTGGACTCAAACTCAATGAGCACTTTTCATTAAGTCACTAAGAGAAATAAACAACAAATGTTCTAAATGTTTTAATTTTATGGTACAGAAATTTTACATGTCTTCGCTACAGATTGGACCTTCATCTGAATAAAGTAAGAACATCAGCAATTTATTAAATCCAGAATTTTGGGGTGGGAGAAGAAACTGGGATGTAGAGAGAAGTACAGAACATGCAGCAATGCAAGTATTGCATTGCAGTATGCAAGTACACTTGAGCATATATTATGAGGGCCAAAGGGGAAGGCAGCGAATGGTACTGATAAAAATTTATGTTTATTTTCAGAACACTTCCCCTGGAAACAGAGGAGAGAAAAGCTATGAGATGTTTTAGTTGCTTTATTCAATAAATCACATTCACTGAGAGCAACACACTTTTGCAATGCCCACTCAACTTCTAAATGAAAAACCATCCACCCTGCTGACCCATAGGCACTTGCCCCAGGACATGGAAAGGGGATTCTTGTTCCAACCAAGAGAAAGGACTGAACGTACATTGGAGTCTTCACTTCAAGGAGAAGCTGCCAAGCAATTCCTGACCCCAAATTCTACTAGCAGTAGTGACAAGAAAATTTTTCTATCTCTCAGCTCCCTTTGGGATCAACCCTTCCTCTCCCTGTAATAAGACACAACACTGTCCATCTTCTGAGCAGAACAGATAGATGCCAGAGCTAATGCTGACAAAGCCAGTGTAGGAGTGGAAACAAGCAGGTACCTAATGCAGAATTAATACACATTCTGAGAAAATGGTGAGGGATAGATACATTTGGATATCCTGGGAAGATAGAACTGCAGAATGAAACCTGCTCCCCCAACAACTGTATCCATCTCAGAACATCCAAATCAGCTCTTCCCTGCTTCCCATTCCTCCAATCCTGTCCCCCACCAAAATGATTTAAATTCTGCTTAAGCTATAAAGAAGTCTTATGTCAGCTGAACATACAATAGCATCAATCTTTGGTAAGACTTAAAAACTGTGCGTATTCATGCAACTTCAGTCTTATTGTGGAACACTTCCATAAACATTTGTTGCAATCCATTTTCCTAATTCCACCCTCTTGCTAATATTGAAGGCTCCACTTCCCTCTTGCTGCTTGCTTTTATATCTCCATGTCTAATATTTCATTGTGTGTAACTACAAAACAGGTTATTTTTTTAACTCATCTCCAAAAGTCAGTTTCTCCCACACATATATCCCCAACAAGATTTCTTCCTTCAGATAAAGTCCTCTTGGGTTTGTTACTGTAAGTAATTAGGATTGGATGGGAAGAACAGCTAGACTTTAGCATTGCTTTAGTCTGAATTATTAGGTTCTTGAAGATAAAGGCTTTACTTCGCTAAGGATTTTTTTTCTTAGAGGCCATCAGGCATATTACACAAAACATAATCCCATCTATTTGAATAAAGTAGAAGGAAATCAGACAAGGAAAGTTTATACCTTCATAGAGAAAGTCCTAGTCACATCTAAATAAAAAGTTGTCCCCGTTTAGCTAATACAAATAGGCTATGTTGTTGCATATGTAGGTTTGGGGGTATCCCCTTTTATATTTACATACTACTGTAAACAGCTGCAATTAAACTGAATTTGCACTGTTTATCTCTTGGCATGAGAAAACTTCTCTACACCACACTTCATGAGCAGTCCTGGACAGCAACTGACATACTTGGTCACTTGTTACATCTCCATTCACACATCATTAAAAAAGCATTTAATCATTCCCTCCTGTAGCCTGGCATAATGCTCTCCCCAATAACTCTGGGGAGATGCTGTGATTGTACTGCCACTGGCTGGGCAACACTTATTGACATGAAGCTCTGCTAAACTTTGCTGTGTTTTGCTTTTCTGTGTGATAGGTAAGTATTTCTAGGATTCCTGCCTTTGCAATGTGTAAGCATACATTTAAAAGCTTCTCTCTGTACTCCAAAAATTATGCTCACTCTACAGTGAAAATGAAACAGAAGAAAGCACTGAAAGGATATTAGAACAAGGTTGAAGAGATCAAAAGAAGCAGGTTACCAGAGCCAACAGGGAAGCTGCATGGAAGATAGAGGACATTAGATGTAATAAATTTCAAGTTTTTAAAAGTACAGACAGAAAAAAACACAGTTTGAGCAAAAACTAAAAAATAAATTAAAAAACCCCAAACACTTTCAAGTATACCAGAGAGGGGAGACAAGTATTTCAGAAGAAGAAAACAAGAAGGGTTAAACAGTAAAGGCTGTGGTGAAAAATAAAAGAAAACAAAAACAACAAAACAACAAACTCAAAGAAACAAACCAAACCAACCAAAAAGAACAGCACATAGCAATTTGTCAGGCACACTAACAGTGTGACAGCATTACCACTGTTACAACCAGAATGTCCAGAAGCAAAATTTCCCTGAGCATGTGCACAAGAATAAAAACTCAAGTGAAAATCTGTGTGTCTAAATATATTTTTATAACTCTACTCACTTACAGTGGTGCTTCTGTACTCATGATGTTCCACAGTTGTAAGTAAAAGAAATGACCCTTCCTTGGAAACTTCACTTGAATCAAACTACATGGAATTGGATTTTAACAAAGGTGAGAAGACAGAAACAAGTCAAAACACCTGAAGAAGGACTTCTGTTCTTGGAAACTTTTAAGTTGAGAGCTATTACTCTAAGTTTCATTCAATTAATTTGGAAGGGAAGATAATCTAATCCCTCTAACAGTTTCTAAAACAATAGCACCAAAAAGACAATCTACCCAAGCTCCAGAACCACTAAAAGACCCTGCAGACCTATTCCACAAAAGCCCCAGGCCTTCAAACACATCAAAAATGTGAACAAAGAGCCTCTCACACAATGCCTCACTTGGTTTCAGAATACCTTGAGCAACCTAAGGACACCTTGCAGATATTCCGTTCTCACAGACCCTTGGGACTTTCCTAACTCTTCTAGGAGACAAGTGGCTTCTCCAAAAATGTACTATGTACATTCTCAAGATTAAGGGCCGCCCAGAACATCTATCGCCTAAATTGTCATCTACCAGACTTTCTTAAAATTTCATTAAGATATTACAACTTACACTAGGAGAAGATCTCACGTCAAGAAATTCACTCACAGTGAAAGTTTCTGCTTTTAAAGGAAAAGCCATCACTGGAATCAAATATCCCACAAGCCGTCCTAATGGAAGTCAGCAATCACAGAGAAGTCAAGACAGAAAACAACCATTAATTCCCATAACTACACCTGAAACTACTTGCTAAAATTACTTATGCCTCTAACAAAGCTATCCACAGATTCAGTTAATTCCTAACCACCACTGTGAACCGAGACCACATAAAAGGGATAGAAATACTGTTAATTACTGCAGAGTATTTTTCCACAAAAGAACCATTCTATATCTAACTTCTCAGCCCTGAATTGAGAAAGAGATGAAGAAATATATAAGAGACCAGACAAGAACTAACATTTATAGCTCTACAGTGACAACAGTGTTTTGGGAATATTACAGTTTATTCACTAACCCTCTACCCCCAAATATTGCCTTAATGTTTCACAAATGCTAATTATCTATCTCTCTCTCTGTGCCATGAAGGTTAGTGACCTTGTCACTCCTCTCCTTGTTAATACTTCCCCTTTGCTCCACAGGTCCAATCACCTTTTCTTTCAAATTGCCTAATTGATGAACATAATCAAGTTAAGCTCAGAGCAATTGTTCTCCACCTCTATTTAATTTTGAAGGATTTTTGCTTCTATTTCAGACTCAGACTGACTTTGTGTTTAAAAGCTTGTTTGTCCCTCCCATTGGATCCTGATAAGAAATAAGCTTGTACAGAGGCAGTCTTATCAAAGAGTTTGAGATGGGGAATAAAATGTGTTAGAACTAACCAAAAAGCTAACATCATACCATTATTACCTTACTTAGCCTTCAGATATGCAGAAATTTTACCTCGAGAGTCAATTTGTATTTTTAACCTGATGTTCTGGAAGAAGACATAGGAGAGCACCACAGTTTTCTGCAATTATTTTTCTAGATCAACAAAAACACAAGCTAAGAACAAGGTGAATCTCAGGCAATGATAATAGCATCAAGGCTGATGCAAAGTTCTATGTTAAGACAATTCTCTCCTCTGCAATCCCTAAACCAAACTTACCATGGCTACAGCAGCAGGCTTTACAACAAGTAAAACATGCATTTTTTCCATATTTTGGTGGTACACAGCTATGGGTTAAAAAAAACCCAAACAAACACAACCACCCCCCAGTCCCCCCGCCAAAAAACCCCAAACCAAACAAAACTTAAACCTTCTTCCACCTTATTTCCAGAAAAACTAAGTCTCCTAAGGTACCTTAGCTCCCTTGAAAAGATTGATAAAGTTTCTGCAGATGTTATCACATTCAGATCTAAGCCAAGCCATCAGAGATGCAGACCTTCCCTGCTGAGTACAGGGAACTGACACCAACTGACATGAAGAGTCTGTCAACTGTACATACTGCTCCAGTGTTGGGCCATCGGACATACAGAGACAGGATAATTCAGTGATAGGGTTCAAAGAATCAAGCTGAATCTTTTAAGTCTTAATACACACTATTGTCTTCTGGAAAGGTGCATGTGCTCTGTAGTATCAGTGTCTAATATATCTGGAGACTAAGTATCATTTTGAAGTTGTATCCTTGTTTTTCCCTCAAACTGTTTTGAGTCCTTTCCCCATACAAAGTAACTCAAGGTATAAATTGATCATGCTTTACCATATATACTAAAGCACAGCATGTTTTAAAATCTAGTCCAATATCAATCAACCACTCCAAATCACTTCTGTAGTCTTCAATTTTAAAAACTCCAGAAAGAAAAATGGTTATTTTTCAGATTAGAAAAGTCAAACCTATTGCTTCCTCCCACCTCAGTACTTTGGCGTTATTTTATTTCTGCTGGAAGCAACTACTGATTTATGGTGGCCAACTTGCTTGTCATGGGATAGGCACTCTCACAGAAGCCCACCAAGCTGTCTGAGAGCTGTAGTATCCTTGCTTTCCAGCTCTCAATATGCTTATATTTGAAGCTGCCAGTTAAGTACCCTTAATGTTATGGTTTTAGATAGCAGCTTTACCAGCAGTAAAAGAGAAACCACCAAACTCTGTTCAGCACCTGCAATGCCAATAATATCTGAACTCAGGTTTCCTGTGGTGAAAGGAAAGTGTACCAAGTCCACCATGCCACCTAGCCCTCAGTGTATTAAGATATTAATTAGTCACTTTACTTATTATTCAGTCAAAATATGCTGGATTGAAACAAATTAGATTTTTAGCACATATTTCAGACACTGGCTCAAGTCTTGCAAGGATTTTCTTTTATTATTTATAAGATCATGTGCTGTCTTCCTGCTGAAAATTAGATGGTCTGCATGAGGAAAAAGGTAAAAGAAAAGCAGAGAAATGAAAATCAGATATTCCCTAATGATATTTAAAAATAGAAATTTTGCTACTGTTACATACAGCATGTTCCATCTTTTGAGATTTAATGGCTCTCTTGTGGTTTAATGGAGAATTACTTTCAGTAATTGATTATTAAAATTTAAAATTGCTAACCATCTTCATTATTAGATGAGCGAACATGTTATCCTTGTAATTAAAAAAGCTTGAGATTCACTTTCATCCTGTTGACAGAATGGGCAGATAGGCTCAGCACTCCAGTGCGATGGTTTCAGGGTTCTTGTTTGACAAGAATAGCCAACAAGCAATTTGATGATGAAAATAGAGAACACTCACAGACTAAGAAAAAAATAATGAACAGAGAGAAAAATAATAAAAATCTTAACAAATTAATTAAAGTTTTCTCTCCAAATTATCATAGGCATCATAGGTAGAATTTAGAGAACATTTTCCAAAGAATTTCAGTTGAGAAAGAAAAAAAAAAAAAAAAAAAGAGGTGTATTGTAAATATATATGATGCTTCTGAATTTTTTTTTCCCAGATCTAGGGCTATTTTCACCTTTTGGAACTCAATGCTGGACCTGTTACCTGCAGTAATACAGAAATATGTCTAGGATAAGTGGGAAGGCTAACATCCTCCCCCTTAAGAAAGCCTTACAGCTGAATGAAGGAAAAGAGTCTTCCCAAATTGCAAAGAGGGAGAACCAATTTTAAGATAACCTCTTAAGATTAATCCAAAGGGTTGAGGGTTTGCACAAGAAAACTAATCCTTTGGCCTTTGTGTTGAGACTAATAACAACACTTTAGGTCCTAATTTTAATGCCATAGGCAGCTAATATTCATACCACAGGCAGAACATAAGCAAAACAAAACAAACCCTGCTTCAGCCCCCCCCCCAAAAAGTAATTATATTTATTATGGTGTTTTAAAGTTAGCAAGCATATTACCTTTTTGGAACTGTCTGCATTATGCTGTCAGTTCCCACACTTTACAAAATGATACAAGACCACCAAAAGTTCAGGACTGCTACACAGAAGCAGAGCTTTAAACAGCTGAAAATAATCATTTCATCCTATATATTTAATAGTAGTGTCTTTGCCAGAGATATCACTTGCAAGAATCTACTGGTATATTTTCTCATTTCTCCGCCAAGATGAGAAATTTACCACCTACGCTTCTTATCCTAAAAAGCACAAAGAAACTTCCAAAATATGGAGCAAAGATGTTGGAGAACATTTTCCTAATGTAATTAGAGCAGATGTTTTTACCATCACACTGGGTGATCTTTACAACTAATGGTAATATCAGTGTGAACTCTCTGAACTGTCAGGAACACATTCCCCAAGCCCCATAGTATTTTAAAAAACATTCTCCTGGCTATTCCAGTTCAGTTTGTTTCCCTTCAGTTTTTCCCTAAGACTGTTCTTTTCATCTTGTCTCAAAGTGCAGGAATGCTGTTTACTATATGCATATGTTGGCATAAATTGCACCATCTCAGCACAATGCCAGGGCAGATTCAGAATGACAGTAACACCTCAGGTCACACCACCAACAGTACTTCCAAGACATGCCATGGGGGGAAACTCCACATTGTTAGCAGAGTATGCTCCACTGCATGATGTACAAAAGAGTATGTGTTTCGCCATATAGTTACAACAAGTATATTAACTGTAAAATATTAACCACAAAATATGTACTTTATTTTTCAGGGTATATGTTCATTTCTGCATCCTGAGTGGCTTTCAAAGAAGCACTTTGTGTTAGTGCATAAAGGTGTATTATACCACATCCTGTCCAATGCTACAAAAATTATCCAAGAGGGGCATTAAACCTTAGTTTGAATCACAGAGTAGAACCAAATAAACTGAACTTTCTAACTTCAGTGCATCCACGGCTCTATTAAAAACTGTATACTACTAAACTGTATAATACTAAAATACAAAATACAGAGCTGTCTTTGTCTGGTAATAGAGAGCTTATCTGTAGGCCAGGAGAGGTGTGTTTTAAGGATCCATTTTTCTATATACATTATCACCTTGAGACAACAGACTTTAAAGTAATTCTCTATTTGAAGGGAAAAATTAGTATGGTTTTCCTGTCTAGCAGGGTGCAAGATGTATAAAACTGTTCAAAAAAACCTCTGGTTTGCTTTTCAACATAGACAAGCTGGAGCTTAAAGTGCTAGGATATCACATGGCCCATTACATGTATAGCTCCAAAAGTTACCTTCATTTTACACAGATAAAAGATTCTCTTCATCCTCCAAACAGCAAAAATTACTTTCACCATAAATGACAGAATCACAGAAAAAACTAGAATAGATTGCAAAGAAGGATGAGTTCACTATTTCAAATATTTCCGTGTGAACCATCTTGCATGTTTATGCATCCTTCTTTTGAACACTTGACATCTTGAGACTCACTGGCAGATAACAGAATTCCAAGGTTAAATTGAGTGAGCACTGTCAGGTTAGGATCAGGGAATTATGAGATGTCAATAGGATTATTTACAAAGAACCAGAAGAACCGTGTCTTTAAATATAAAAACCAAGTTTTCCCTCTGATTTCAAAAAGTATGTGGAAGTTTTTTGCATATACCTGTGATATTTCACAGTTAGCAACCCCATGGTGCATTTTACTTCACCATGCCTGAACTCCTCACCAGGTACTCAATACCTTATTTTTAGCAAAGACAAGGAACAGATTTTGCCCTCTTTGGTCACAAGTAAATTCATGTCAGAGAGTTATTCTAATGCTAAAGAACTAAATGGGGTTGGGAACATGAAACAAAAAATACAGAATAGCTGTTTTCAGCTTTATCCTGTGAGGCACAGAACACACAGAACACTGGCAGATATCAGCAAGGTCCTAAATGATGCAAGTACTTTTGCCCACTCAAAACATCAGATTACCTGTTAGCCTCTGATTTTAGCTGAGATTAAATTTAAACAGAAGAATGTGAAGAATTAGATTTGTTGATTCATTTGAGGAGGCCGTTATGGTTAGCAGGAAGTATTTGTAAATATCCAATGGATTATGCTTCCTTTTGGTCAGGTACTGTTCAGTTATGTAGGCTTGGAGAGATCATATTGAATGGACTGCACATGGTAATCTCCAAATTGCCCACAACAAGTACCTGAGGGAGTAGGGTTGGAGGAAAACAGGAAAGGGGCAGGTGGACACAAACCTCTGAAGTTTTATACCAATAGTAAACCCAGTGTGGTTTACAGAGCCTAAAAGCTGTATCAAAGAAGAGGGGGATAGAAAAGGCAATTTATGTTTGCCACAACCTGCCTTTTCCTTTAAGGATGATTCCTAGTTAGCAAGCTCTACCACAAGCAGTGTCAGCAAGAAGCATCTCCTCACATGCCTAAATGTAAATGCTATAAATCTCAGGTTTGTTTTAGAGAATTTAGGGAAGGGGAAATAGGATAGGGAGAGTGAGAACTCCAAAGGGAACACTCCAAAGTTACAGCTTGGCCAAAAAGCCTCAAGACTAAAGTACCCATGATAATACACCAACACAAAGCTAGTGCAAATACCCACACAATCACATGACTATATACAGCATATGTGAAAATCCAAACCCTGGGCATCCTTGTTCTTTGCTTTTCTTATGTAACTCATCACAACCTCCTGTATGAAAACACTAAATCCCTTGAACTTCACTAAAAGATCTATTTCCATAAAACACTTATTAAAATTACAGATCGCTCTAATTCAGTATGTCATTAACTAATGTTGTTGTGGCTGGATTACAAACCCAATGTCACCTCTACATGTGATGCACTAGGTATCAATGGGATGTTTGGCTCTGTGCCTGGCTGCAGCATGGGAGACCCAAACCTTCAAAGCTGGCCTTGTGTCCTTCTTTCCTCCTGAGAGAGTTTCTCCTTGTCCTTACATGGCTCTGTTATGCTCTTATTATAGGAACAGAATACCTAAAATCTAGTGCAAAGATAAATAAATTTCTGCTAGCAGAGACAGAATAGAAAGGAACTAAGCAGGCTACACAGAAGTTCATTGAACTCACGTTTTCCTTCACTTACATTTTGTGAAGTACATGCTTTGCTTATGCATGCAGGAAATCCTTTTTGCTCTCCTTGTTTTGTTAACTGCATGCTCATTTTTGGTTCCAACATACATCGCCCTGTCCAAGCTGATTTCCGTTCCACTTGTATTCTAAATTACCAGCTTATAGCAAGCAACTTCTTCTTGGATTTTATAGTTTTACATACAACGAAGCAAAGAGAACTAATTGTTTTTATTTTCAAGTGGATCAGCTAAAATTATGTGTAATTTAACATGGATGTTTCTTTAACCAAGATGCAGAGGGAAAAAAATAGATTCTTATACTTGCTTAGAAGCAGTATCAGAAGTCTGCTAGTACTGGCAACAAAAAGCTGGGTTTATATTTTAAAGAAACATTTTTAAAAAATACAGAAGCATTTACAATAGAAAATTCTACATTAAGTTTCACAGGAAAAAATAATATATATATGAAAGCAGGGAAATTACTTTCAACTCCAATTACAATCTCATAGATGAGGGAGAATACCCAAGAAAACTCCACCACACCAAAAACTCAATTTATCTTTTTTGCTTCTTCTGAATGTGGATGAAATCTTACACTAGTGACACTTGCACTGTCATTATATACTCTTAAACATAATCATCATATTTTTTCACTCATATCTATATTCATTCAGGCAAAGAAAGAATTTATCACATGATGATTAATGCTTGATTTACAAAAGGATGCATAAGGGCTTAAGTACTGCATCTAGAATGGGTGATTAAAAGGCATTGGTATGTTTTTTCAACAGCTTAACTACCAAGATGTACCAAATTCATACATTACAACTGAAGTACCAATTTGCATAGTGTCCCAAAATGATAAAGGGGAATGGTGGAGTACTTTGAAGATTTTTTTTCTGCCACTGTTAGTGACACAGACAATGCAATCTTATCCTAGTGACACCCTTCAAAAAAGCCTTAAAAATAGCATTCCAATTAAATTCATCATTTCATTAAAAAATAACATCAGCTGGTAGTTATAACAAGCCACCACAGCATTTTTCTCCCTATCATGATATAGTCTATATGTGTTCTGGATCTAGAGGCCTACACGACAACTGTGCAAGTACAGTAAAACAGAGTATCACCAACTGAAAATAAGACTCCAGCAAAAGAGGCTGGTTTTGTTTTTATAATAAACTCTCAAATTACTGAAATTTTACAGTTATTTTTATGCAGGAGGTTTCTGATGGGCTTTTTCTTTCTGTTGTTGTAACCATGACAATTCATAACTATAATATAGCTATCCATTTAAAAATATCTTCATTAACATAAACAGTATCAACTTCAGTCAGTTTTGATCTTTCTGCAGGGAATACAACCTTCAAAAGACAGATAACTCTCTCAGCTAACTACATTTTCAATACCATAGCAAACCAAACAACTGGTTTACTGATGCATTCAGCGAACAGGATCAATGAAAGTCCCCCAGTCTAGTTTTCCATGGCTTTAAACATGTATCTGCTCAACTTGCAGGATCTTGCTTGCTAAACACCTGCAAATCCCTATTACTATGCCAGAGGGATTTATACGTGGGTCTACTTTCATAAACCATAATCTGAAGACAAGCAATATCTAACAGCTCCGAGAAAGAGGCCCAGTGGGGCACACTGGGCTTTTATTTAGCTAGACCAACCTAGAACCCACAGTACCAACTGCCCAAAAAAGGACACAGTCTCATATTGGCTAAGGAAATTGTTTGAATTATTATGTTTTATCCAGAGCCATAACAGTGCAGAAAGGCATTTCTTCCTGGCAGCCACTGAATTAAGTGCTGCTTCCAAAATTGATTGGAATGGCAATTTTAGAAGTTGTTTTGGCTTCTGGGATGAAGTGGAGGAACAACAGACTGAAAGACAATTTAGCATTGTAAATATGTGCCTTATTGCACACACACTAAAACCTGCTAGCTCAAGTGAGAGGTTTCTCCCCTTTTTGAGGAGTTTTAGAAGAGACATCTTTTTGATTAAAACCCAGGGGAAAGTTGAAGTCATAAGAGCAGAGAACAGTTCCTACTCAGAACAGTGAAAAACAAAGATACTGTTGTTCATAACTGCTCTGATCCCAGGTCATGTTAGCTTTTCATGGCATTAAGCAACACCTGCTTAAAAACTGTCTTTCTGCAGACCAGGGGGACAAAAACACGGCAGTGTAGATCATTACTTTTCTGATAACACTAAAAAACTAGGGTACAGCTGAGCTGCTAATAAAGCCTGCACAAGACATTCTCTCACACCCCACATACTCTTCTGGTGTGTGTTCAAGGCACAGTTACTCCTTTTAAATCATATATTACCTGTTAGAAACTCTTAGTCAAAAGATTCCCACTCTCTCTTCCTTTGCGCTATAGGAGGTAGCTATCACCCAGTCTTTCAGCTTTCTCCATCAATTCCTGCAGAAAAATCTCACCCTCCAATCCCCAAGTCACAAATGTCCCTCTCTGCTCAAGGACCGTCACCACCTATCTTCTCTTGTCTGGTTGCCCAGGGTATTTGATTCTCTCTCTTGAGGTAGAGCTGAATGCAGTCTTTTACATCTGCCTCCTTTGGGCTTGCAGCCACACTGCTCAGCCAGCCAGGAAGGTTCCTAGGCCTCTCTTTTGGGGGGAAAGAAAGTTGTTCTGTAACACCTGCTTAACTAAGTATTACTAAAGCTTATGATCCTTTTGGATCTTCACATCACTTTTTCATCAGTAAACTGAGTACAGATCCATGACCTTCCTCCAGTCTCTCCCGCACTGGAATTTCAAGTGCGATAATTGCCACATTTTGTTTCAATAGGATTTTTACTGCTATTAAATTTAAACCAAGTATGAGTTGCAAATTGCTTCTAGCCTAGGGCAGACACATCTTACTCCAGGGCTTAATACTTCATTTGACCCTGGTTTGACTTCATATCAGGATCTACAAGACTAATCAGACGGGTAGCTTCAAAGAAGCATCAGGCATTAGCTTTTTAGGCCTTTTGCTCAGAAATTTTTCCTCTAAGAACAAGTGCAACATGAACAGTAGTCAGTTTAAGAACAACAAAGACTGTTTCCACAAGCTTTTCCTTTTCTCCCAAATAGCAACATGATTCAAGGACCTGCAAGGCCTCTATATACAGAAATGACCTCATCTAAGAAATGTTGCAGTAAGGCAACACAGGTACTATGGTAACACAGGTACTACGAGGCAGAACACCTGTGTGCACAAGGCACTTAATATGTACAAACCTCTATTTATCCTCTTCAGGAATTCTCCTACAAACTGAGTCAAGAACAAACACAAACTGCATCTATAATAAATTTGCCTATAAGCAGCAACATAGTCATATTCTCCATTTACAGGAAACACACTAATGGATGTGGACACAGCCTGTAAAGGATCTGAAAGCTTGGGATCTTCCCATTCAGTTCATTTCTTAGCATCTGGAAGAGCTATAGGAAATCTTTCCTCTACACATTTTTGACCCTTTTTCCAAAATTCATACACTTAGTATCTTATGTACTGTGATAGATGAGGCTCTTTTTCACCTCTGTTTGCATGCCATCCCTAAAACTCATGACATTATTAACCTCTGTTTTTCAGCATCTAATAGATGTCACTAAAAAAACAGTTTTAATAAATGCATCCTGGAACATTCAGTTTAGAGCTAAGGTACTATATGTAAAAAGGAAAAATAATGATAAGTGATAAATGGGATAAAGATTTTAGGGAAATTTTATTGTATTTAATTAATCTACCATTTTTACTAAGTTGCTTTCAAGTGAAATGGCTTTTTACCAACTCCTTTTGAAAAGGTTAGAAGGGTATTCCCTGAGCTACAATCATTAGCATATAGATGTCTCTAAGTGTTAATTTCTGTTTTCACTGAATGAATGTAATTTAAAATGAGGCCCTTTCAAATCAGTTAACTTTGGCCATTTTGAGGAAGATAAGAAAAACGGACTCAAGCATGAACCCCAGAAAAACCTGCTTCTTAAGGATAAATATATGTGACTATTTAAGAGTCTCCATTGCCACATGCTGCAAATGATAGATTTCAGGAAAATTACAAGAAAAGGTGGATGATGGGATTAAAGTCCTTCCACTAGGTGATAGAATCCATTAATAGGGTTAACAATAACAGAAAAGAAGGGTTATTTTTATAGTTCATTTTTAAAAAGAGAGTTGCAAACCAGCCTAGAAATTACAGCGGTGGCAATCAGTTTTATACCTACAGCAAAACGTGTTGAATTTCTTCTCTTTCAGTTTTATGCAACAAAGGAAGAATAATTTAGGAGCTGATCCATCTCCTAAATTAATGAATAATATGCCAACTGTAATCTTCATCTGGCTAAAGCTCAGGAGTGTTTTGAGGTTTTCATTTAAAAATAACCCAGCACATGTTCAGTATGATGTACCACGAACCTCTGACACAGCTGTCCATCCAGGCCTGCCACATGCCCCAGGAAGGGAGGGTTTCTCTTCAGCAAGTTTCTAGCATATATATACCATGGAACATGGTTAATAAGGACACAGAATATTTGTAGTTAAACATGCCTCATTCTCCAACACAAAATCATACCTTCACCAGAACACACCTTTTCTGAAATTACATTTTTCTCCAGAGGGATCATTTCTTGCTTCAATGTTTTTAATTCACGGAGAAAAATAAAGAAACAAGAAATCAACTTCAATCTTGGAGAACAGGAAATAAACATGGAATTTGGGAAAGTGATTTGTCCTAATGTACACAGAAATTCCACCTGTTCTGGCAAAGCTACAAGGTTTTTGATTATATTTAATTTGCACATACTGAAATGATCGTTATATTTTGGTTAAGTACTCAGAAAACATGTTTGATCTGAAAGTACCAGGATCTGGAGAAGTCAGATCCAAGCCACACCATTTCCTTGGCAGCAGCAGATCCCTCAGGTGTGGCAGGCACTAGGAAGGAAACCAGAAAGACCATTCTTTGTTTTTACCCATACAAGATATGATTATATTAGGGAAGGAAACAATGCAATGATCAGAAAGTCAAAAGCAGGAGCCAGCAAGAGGGTAGACTAATGCCTTGTCAGCCCTCTTTTCACAAAGGGAGGGCAGCAGAAGCCACAAGACTGAGTCTGATAGATAGAAAGTCATACTATACATACATCAAAAATACAATCAAAAAAAACCCCACAAACCCCTAGGTCTACATTCTTATTAATCAAGAGAGATAAATAGAAATCTTCTGTTATTTCTCTTTGCCACTTCTACAAGCTACTCCATTAAATCAACTAAAGATTCTATTGTAGGCTATACCTGATGGATTGGTCAAGAGAGAAGTCAATATCTTTCCTTACACATAATTTTTCTCTTGTTTCCTACTTAATAATCAAAACCACTTAATTATACTCAATTAGCATTTAGATTACAAAGTCATAGAATATCCTGAGTTAGAAGAGACCAACAAGGATCATCAAGTTCAACTTCCAGTTCTGTACATCCCCAAAAATCACACCATGTGCCTGAGAACATTGTCCAAATGAGCATTGTCCAAACTCTGGAGCTGTCAGGCTTGGTGCTGTGAACCACTTCCCTGGGGAGCCTATTCCAGTACCCAAGCACCCTCTGTGTGGAGAACTGTTTTCTAACATCCAGCCTAAACCTCCCCTGACACAACTTCAGGGCATTCCCTTGGGTTCTATTGTTGGTTACCAGGGAGACATCAGCCCCTGTCCCTGAACTTGCCCTCATGAGGACGCTAAAGACTGCAATGAAGTCTCCCTGTCCAAGCGAAAAAAACCAAGTGGCTTCAGCTGCTTCTCATACAACTTCCCCTCTAGACCATTCACCATCCTCATAGCCCTCTTTTGGACACCCTCTAGTAGCTTTATATTGTTCTTATATTGTGGTACCCAAAAACGCACATAATATCCAAGGTAAGACCACACTGATGCAGAGCAGGACAATCCCCTCCCTTGCCCAGCTGGTGATGCTGTGCCTGATGCACCCCAGGATAGGGTTGCACCTTTTGGCTGCCAAGGCACTTCTGACTCATATTCCACTTGCCATTGACCGGGATCCCCAGGTCCCATTCCATGGGGCTGCTGTCCAACCTCTGTTCCCCAGTCTGTAACGTACACAGGGTTGTACAGGTTGCTCCATGCCAGGTCCAGCACTGCAGAATCCAGCACTCACCCTTGTTAAGCTGCATACAGCCTGGTGATTGCCCATCTCTCCAATTTGTCAAGATTTCTTGGCAGGAACTCTCTGCCCTCAAGGGAGTCAACAGCTCCTCCTAATTTAGTGTCATCAGCAAACTTAATACATCTTCGAGTCCTGCATTCAAATCAACATTCAACAAGGGAGGAAATAATGCATTAAACAAGCACTGACAATTACACAGGCATGCAGACTACTTATTTGAGTCCAAATGAATTTCTCTTCCTGGTAAAGGTAATGTCAGTGCAAACTTTCCCCTCTAGATACTTTAGACAACGTGTCAAGATCAGTTCTCTTGCCTCAGACTTCCCTCTTCTCTACCAACAGCCAAAAGACAGGCCAGCTGATGTCAGCTGTAGTATGGATACAAGACTATTTGGACTTGGATCAAGACCAGCAAAATGGTATATGAAATAAACTGAACAGATGGTAAGAACATTCAGCTTTGATATTCTTTTTTATCCTGGTCACTTATCTGCATCAGATTTGCTTGAAATATGCTGATTGTGCAAACCCCGAAAATAAGCATTATACTCTTCAGATAAACATACATATATTATGCAATCTAATATTGCAACAGCAAATACATAACCAGACCAACCCCGAGCTGGTATTACTATGAATTGTTGCTAATAATCCGGCTTGTTTGAATAAGCTATGCAGTGGAACTGCAGGTACTCCAGTCTCTGGTGTTGGATATGAATTGTCCAGAGAAGGAGGGATTTCCCACATACAGAATTTTTCACAAGATTTCCTAAATTTACACTATTTATGAGCATTATCTACACTGCTTATTGGGTTCAACAGTCCTGTTCTATGGATAAGAAGAATTTATGTGTAAAAGGCCAAGTGAAAGTTATGAAATCACCTTCCACAGTTACAAGCCTATCTATGCTATCCCTTGCACAGTGCTTTAAACAAATTCCAAATTAAGACTTTCATTTTGGTTTCTAATCTAAAAGATATTCAGAAAAAGCATTATATACTTTTTACTCTCATTTACATCCTTGAAATTCTATTTCACTTTGTAAGTTTTCCTACATACAGTTCCCATAAAGTTTCAAAAAGTTCAATATTTAAATTTCTTCACATCATCCCTTCCACAACAAAAACTTACTAAAAAACCCTGGCTTTTGCAGAGCTGTAAATAAAAGAATGCCATCATATTCTGTATTTTTGCAAGGCTCTTCTTGTAAGTAGAATCCTTGTACTCTGTTCTTACTGTGTATGAAATGTGCACAGTCTTTAGAAATGCAGATAATCAAAAAAAGAGCCACTAGGGAAACAAAGTAATAACATTAGCTAATGCCACACAGTAATGTTTATTTAACAAATCTGTGTTGCATGCCTGACATTTCCCCTGGCATCAATTTATTTTGTTTTGCTTTTCTCTGATAGTAGCACAAATCCATTTAAAATGTAAACTTATTTTACACCTACCAAAGTGTATACACAATATAATAAAAACATATACATCTTTTTTAATATCTTATGGGAATACATTCTGGAGATGTGCAGAAAGCCCTGCCGCCAAAGTAAACTACCTAGATTATGGAAAATGTTCATTTTTAGCTTTCCCAATAGCTACTAAAACTGCAATTGTCAGTGCACTGTACATCACTGCATTATGTTATTTATAAAGTGCCACAATGTGACAAAATGATGCTATCCATCAGGATCCAATCTTAAGTGAAAGTGGCAGGGGAAGTGGAGTGGATGGAAAGATATCTTCACAGACCATTCAAACTGGCAGTTTGGAATAGTTACAAATGGCAATTTTCAGAACTTTAATTTACTGGTCATTTGTAAAAGTGTACACAAATGATTCAATGAACCAAATTAGAAAAAAAGAAGTTTCTACTTTCAAACTTCTCTGTAATCAAGCCATCTCTTGCTCCACTCTCCTTCCAGACAAAGTTCATACTGCTTCATTCATCCACTCACTTGGTTAGAGTCCTAGATTTGTAGGCCTTTCTTTTCAGGATCAGTACCTTTCTTGACTTAGAAAGCCAGCCCAGCCAGTTGTCTCAAAAAAATCCTATTTATTTTCCCTCTTCCTTGATATCCAACAGTGTCCTATCTTTGCTGCCTCACTGGACTTCTTCCGAACACTGACGACCCCAATTTTATGTCTTTTCTTCTAAAATACTCAAGTTATATCAGACAACACCAAGGATAACACCAGGCAACACACCAGGGAGAATGACATCATCTCTCTTGTGTATATCTGTAATCTACTTCTGCAGTAACAAGTTTTTTCTTTTTAAATGGGAGATAAAAAAGTGTCATTAAATTCAAAGTAATGGGGAAGAATAACCCTGAGGCATGCATATGCAATGATTGGTCAGCAGTTAGACGCTACCACTACAAAAACACAATTCTCAGAGGTCAGAAAAAAATAAACAGCATTAAAAACTGAAGAAGAAAAAGACCAAGGGAAAACAAACAAACAAAAAATCAAAATATTACATGACTTTGTAAATCCAAATACTCACAAACCTTTTCTTTTAAATGCAGCTCTGATTACCTCATTAAAGAGCCAAGAGGAATACAGAAAACATTCAAAAGGGAGACAATTCAACTCTTCAACTGGTCTCTTTCCCAGCAGAGAGTTTCACCCATGTCTATAAGGTAACAGTTGCCAAAGTAAAGCACATCACCTGCTCACTACTTGTTGCTTATAAACATCTGGTAAACATATTGAGAAGCATGTTTAAAAAGACACAAAGAACTTTCTCCACATAATGAGAACTGCAACTCTTTGCCTCAGAGGGGGTGGAAGTCAAGAGTATAAATGGGACCAAATAGCTGCCAACAGTTTGTGGTCCAGTTATGACTAATTAAGAACAGACAAGATGCAGTCCACAGAAAGAAGGTCTCTAATGACAGACTGGTTACAAAAGGAGACCCAAAAGGGCGGGTTCTCCCATATAGCTGTTATTTCCTATTCCCCCTAAGAGCATTTAAAATTGACCACTAGTAGGAAGAGAGTGTTGAGTCCATTTGACTTAATTTGGAGACAGTAACATAAATCATAATGAGCATCTCTGTCCTACCCACTATTTGGGGATGAAGTGAGGAGAAACTCTTACTCTCAAAGTAGCTGTTTCAAAAGGCAAAGGGTACTCCACTTTTCAAATTGTTTAATCTCATTTCTTAGGGCTCCACTGTGCTTTCTCCATCTCTGCTGTAGAACCAGTCAGCTTGCATTTCTACCTCAATCATTAACTGTTTTCCAGATGCAGGAGTTTGGGGCAGAAGGTTTCACAGGAGAGAGGATACATCAAAATTATTCTTTGACCCAAAAGAAATAATAGCCTTTAACTAATCTGCATGGGCCTGTACCTCCAGTTATAAACCAAATTACTGAAAAATTAAAGTAAGCTAACTGGAAAAGGTTTAGCAAGGAACTGTACACATCTAGGTAGTTTTGACTAGATATGAAATCAATACTAAAAGGTTTATGTTTTTTTAAACTATCCTTAAGAAAGTGGACCTAGATATAGAAACAATTTTATAACATAAAGTTAACTGCTATTATTTCCACAGCAGAATCCAGAAGAATATGTTAGGATATGCTGCCATATGATCATATTTGCTCAGTTCCCCAGTTCCATCTATTTTCTTCTCTGATACAAGGGCAACTTGTGTTGCACCAAAAAAAAAAAAACCAAAAACAAACCACATAAAAACCAAAACCAAACAATAAAAAACCCCCCAAAACAAAACAAAAAATCCCACACACAACAAAAAAACCCAAACAACAAAAAAAAAAACCCCAAACCAAACCATTACATGAGAAGATATTTGTCTAGGTATAATGCGTGACTTAAAGATCTGTTGGTCTGTATAAAACCATCACTGTTTACTTATTTGACTAACTCCTCTATGCGGCAGGAAAAAAAAACAACCATGAATGCTTACTCAAAGACATAATATGCTTTGAATTATAATAATAAAAACATCTGCACATAATAGTCACAGCTGAATACCATTAAATGTACTAATAGCACACTAATATATTTGGTACACTGCTATGCTCTGTTAGTACATACAGAGTACATAGGTTATACTTCAGAAGATGTTCTGCTGGGTACCAAGAGTCTAACACTTGAACATGTTCATGGAATTATTTTTGAGCTTGCCATCTTAAAAATAGTTTGGCTAATGTTTCAGTAAAAAGCAAATGACTAAAAGCACACCTCCTCTGACCTCAGTGTACCACAGCAGCATGATTCTTTTCCATCTGTCACCAGGATCAGCAGTAAATGAAGTGGCAGATATCTCAATTTTTAAGTGCAAGGCACCTCAGTGCAGGCACCTACTTCTTTGGTACTCTTTCACAGTTTCATGTACTCCTGCTCTCTATTACCTCTGCAGAAAATTCTACTCTTTTTTGGTCAGCAGAGGAAAACTGAGAATCTTCCACAAAAAATTGTAAACACTATATTTATTCCACATTCATCAACTTGATATGATAAGCCTTTATTGTTCTTCCTTCTAAAGATGTTTTTCCAGCACAAACACCAGGCAATGCAGAAACGTTTAGGTCAGACTAATGCGTTTCTGGCTGTAGGCTACAGTGCTTTTTTTCCCTTCTTCAGTGCCAGTGCTGTTTATCCTCATACAGCATCGCTCTCAACCTTTCTCTGCCACTACTCTTTTTCCTAACCTGTTAGTTGCCCTTGTCTAGAGCTGTCATTGTGTCTATCCCAAGTTCAAAAACTGGACAGTAATATTTGAGATTTCCCATCGGAAGTCCATGGTGTAGTCATGATATGATTCTGGAAATGTCAGTTGAGAACAATGTGCAAAAGCCACTACTCTTTGAAGCATCATTTTTTTCTTGGGTTTCTACTATATAGAGAATCTCCTATGCATAAAATCACAGAATAAGCTGAGTTGGAAGGGATCCATCAGGATCATCAAGTCCAGCTCTCAGCCCTGCACAGAACCCTCCCCAAGAGTCACACCATGTGCCCAAGAGTATTTTCCAAAGGCTTCGTGAACTCTGTCAGGCTTGGTGCTGTGACCACTTCCCTGGGGAGCCTGTTCCAGTGCCCTACTGCCCCCTGGGTGACAAACATTTCCCTGATATCCAGCCTAAACCGCCCCTGATTCAGGTTCACACCATTCCCTCAGGTCCTGTCACTGGTCAAAAGAGTGAAGACATCACTCCTTGTCTCTCCACCTCCCCTCATGAAGATGTTGAAGACTGAAATGAGGTCTCCCCTTCTCCAGGTTGACCTCAGCTGCTCCTTAAAAGGCTTCCCCTCCAGACCCTTCACCATCTTCATGGCCCTTCTTTGGACACTGTAATTTGGATGAATAAAGTTTGGTTTAGACTTTTTATTATACAAAAAAACCCCAAAAAATTTAAAAACAACAACAAAAAACCCCACAAAAACAAAACAAAAAACATTAAAAAACCAACCAAACAAAACAAAGAAAGAAAGAAACAACAACCCACTCAGACTGAGGGTTGTTTCCCTGCCCTGCTCATATCAAAGATACCAGAATGCATTACAAATAATAAAATTGAGGCAGCAGTCTAATTCAATACACAGGAAAGTAGTAATATGCTGGGATTCACTGAAAACTGCTACTGATACACTTGATTGAGATACCAATTTACTCTTCTTCTTCCCACTACCCACAAATAACATATAGTATAATGAGAGATGAAAATCTGTTTGAGACTAATTAGACATAAAGAAGTACTTTGTACAGATTCTACTTTACCAGATGGTTTCCACTAATATTCACTAATAAAAGCCTGTTTGAGGAGCTTGCATTCAGTTAGACTGGAGAAGGCAAGAAACAGCACAACTATGTCAGCAATTAATTTCCTTAGAAAGCTTCTGTGTCAGTACTGTCCAGGAACTCTGTAGTTTTTATGGCTTCCTTTACTCTGTGCAGATTTATTTTCTGCAGTGCAAAGTACCTGACAGCCTTTCTGTAGCAAAACTGGGGTTTTTGGCTGTGAAGACAAAGTCTTACGTGGAGTCCTGTCAATATATGAACATGCACATATTAATGTGAATCCTTGAAGGTAGTACTATCTCTGTCTTTCATTTATCATCAGTGTAAACATACTATTTACCTATCAAAAGTTTTGAACCACCACACTATGACAGAGGTCAGTCGATGTATCAAAATCTCTCTCATAAATACTGTTTCCGTTGGCAAGGTACTGATTCATCTCAAGTGTCATCAAATTATTTTTGGCACAATTTCTCTCTCTCCTGTTCCTTATTACATCACTGCACAGATAGAAATTCAGAGAAGTATATTTTCTATGAAAAGCATTTTAATTTAAGTAGTAGGGGAAACAACATAGTCCTGGCTGTTTGTCAGAAGATCTGAGGCAACATACATTTAAGCAGGAATTGCAAATCCTTCCCAAGCAAACAAAATATTATCATGTAGAACCTAGAAGCTATTTGCTAAATATGACAAAAAACAAGTAATTAGGTTGTACACACACATTTTAGATATGAAAAGTAACCACAAAAATACCTACCTACTCAAAAAAAGGGACCCACCTCCCTTAAAAAAAAAAAAAAAAAAAAAAAAAAAATCATATTTTGTGTTTCTTAATGCCCAAGAACCATTTCAACCCATGGTCTTGTCCCTTGCTCAGATCGTCTCCATCACCTGATGACTTTTTGCCATCTTCCTGTGCTCTTTCTGGTGGGATTTCTCATTACTGATCTTCACTTAAAATTATTCTATCTTCTAAATAACATCTTGGTTCTACCCACACAAAGCAGACCAAGTGATTTGTTCCTCCTCCTTCCTCCCACACCAGTGAGAAAACAAACCTGAGGTCAGGACTGATTGTTTATTTTGCCTGAGAATCTACATCCACAGGCAGAATACTTGTCTCCCTCTGTACCAATTACACTTCTACCAACTGCATTGATATGAAATCCCTACCTTACTGAAACCATCTTAAATATGGGTGTACCTTGAATGTCCTCTGGCAGAAAGGCACCAAAAGAAGAGATTGTTTGAGATGATCTTGTGCTGCCTGTGAGGACTATTATATGTCCAGATAGAGCAGGAATAGAACACAAGAACCTCTTCACCCAACCTACTGCTAGAGCCAAGCACTCTAAACTCACATTATGATTCCTGAGACACAGAAATTCTTTGCAAGAGCACTGTACAGAGGTACAGTTTATAGACAGGTTATTTTGTTTGTTTAAAAAAGAAAAGAATGGAATTATTGAGCTTATTTGATACTTTGAGCCTGTATGTAAAGCGTGCATTTTTAAAAATAATCATCTGCATTATGAAGTCTGGGACATCATGAAAGATTCTATAAAGCACTTTTAAACTGTCCCAGTTATATATGTGAAAAGAAACTATAAAAATCAGAATGAATGAAAAATTCTTAAATTAGTACAAGGGCAGAGCAACAGCTTTTTTCAAAAATGGCTTTTATGCTGAACATGTTTGCAGTTTTCAAATTTATGGGTGTAGCTGTCAACATGCATATTCACTTTTAGAATATCGTCCTGGCTTAATGAGGTCTCCTGGAATGATTTCTTTTAATAAGAAGTTAACATGCTTACATATGTGATTTCCACCTTTCTACTTTTTTTAAAAATATCTAAGCTACTCTTCAGCAGAGATATCACAGTAAAGTTTAAAAGTAAATTTCACAGCACATTCAAATACTTCAACACTTCAAAGTCAGCTTCCAATGAAACTTTCAAGTAACAATTGTCAAAGCTAACTCCTAACAAGTGTAGATCCATATCTTCAGCATAAGAAACCTAAGCCAGAAAAGAGTCACAAGACAGCTGCATTTTAATTACAATTACATACCATAACCAAATGATGCCATATTAGTAAATAGAAATAAGACTTCTTACTAGTCTCTTCATCTTTGCTCAGGCCTCATAATTGCAACCCATACAATGTGTACACCTCACTTCTTTGTCTCACCATCTTTCCACCTGTCTCCAGTTTATACTGTTTCTGTTAGGCAGAGCATAAGATGTTTAGATTCAGATAATACACACAAACCTCTCAGAACAAAATCTCCCCTACAACATCTGGCTCAGTGATGGTTTGAAAATTATCCAGTAAAAATACCAGTGCTTCACTTACTCAGAACTGCTTCATGTGACTCCACAAGTCACTGACAGAACTGGTGAGGATTTTCAGATTCATACACATCCCTGAAAGATTGTCTCAATTATGGGACAAACAGATTAAGACTCTTCCCCTGCCCCTGCAGCTGAAGTAGCTGTTCTTTTCAAATGTATTCCATTTCATCTTCTCATTCACTTTTCTGCTTTTCAGGGTTCAAACTGCCACAGATCACTTGGCTAAACTGCCATAGTTCTCTAGCTGTTACTTGGAACTTGTTTCCTCCAGATCCATCATCACTGTTCTCTTCTTAGGAGATCCCTATTTGTTTAGTTTTTCTTCTCTTGTGCTCCCCGCAAGCACTCTGATATACTAAAAAGCAAACCACACCACTATAAAGATGGTCAGTTACCTCAAGACTGATGGGGGTTTTTTTTGTCTGTATAACCTAATATAGCAGAATTTCTCCACCATCACATTTATTTGTGAAGAGTCTGTATAAGATCAAATACACATTTCTCCTACTGTTACAACTTTGCAAACATCCTAAACAGTACATGTGCATGAATCCATTAAATACCATGCTTTCAGCGCTAGATTAAGCAACTGTAGATACAGAACCAATGCTGCTTCCAGATTACATCAAAAATTTGCTCAGAGAACTTACAAACCTCTTTTCTATAGGAAAATATCTAGGAGAATAAATAACTGAAAAAAAATACTTGAGAGATTAATTTTTGCAACTAATAAAATAAAATTAGAAATAATTATATACAGAACACAACATAAGTTGAAAGCCGAGAAGAACATCAATAGTTAACAGTCTTGCAACTCCTTGGATAAATGTGATGGCAAAAGCATCTTCATTCTTCCCTGTGTTTCTAAATCCATGCTGAGTGATATGGCCTTATTTCAAGTGGAAGTAGAAGCAGAAGTGGAACACATATTCCTGCAGACAAATAAGCATTTCACTTCACCACAGAACAACCTAGAATTTGTTTGCAACAAACTTCCATTATCTCTACCAAAGGGTAATACAATTCAGGTGTACTTCTTTTCCACGGGAAAGCCCTTTTAAGCATCACCTATACTGCTGGTCCTCTAGATTAGCACATTAGTTTTATTTCTAGCAAAGAAACAGAAACAATTAGATCACTCCTCTAATGGTTTTTAGTTCTATAGTGATAAGGGATGAAGAACTTTTAAAGAAAAAGTGTCATACATCTTTCACAAGGCCAAAGCCACTTCATATATAGATTCCTACTGCAAGTTCTTACCTGCAGGAAAGCTAAGGGCCAGAATGGGGGAGGTTTGGTTGGGTTTTTTGAGAGGTTTTTTTTTTTTTTTTCTTCTTATGCACACACAATACAGGATAATAAGCATAAACAGCAATATCAATGTACAAGAGAAAACCATTCTTAATTTTTAGTTCAACCTCATATCCTGCTCTTCATTTACCTCAAAAATAGAGATGGATATTGTTCAGTCACAGTGAACCCAGTGACCACAGTCCATCATTAAATGTAATACCAGCTACAATTTCCACTTCAGCACCAATTGAAGTATCACCTTATTACACTTTGTGAATTTCCACAAGCCCTCCAAGTTATTTTTGACATCTTTGACTCTGATCCTGCCAACACTTACACACATTATCTTAAGCATACTGAAATCCATAGCACTATGCACAGCACACAAAGTACATGCATCATTTCAGAAATGAGGACTTCATTAATTGTTCAGTACAGAAGCAAACCCCTCCAGACGTGATGTGCACAGGTTAGGAAAAATCACTCCAACGGCATAGCTATTGTTGTTCCAAGTGTTAGCATCTCTTAAAATTCTCTCAGTACCCTTCCACCCTCCTACACATATCACCTCCTTTACATTCTCCTTAAATGCCTAAAAATAACTAGCTATGCATATGGTCTGAGCACCACAGCCCTATACCATGTAACTGGGGAAAAAATATTTTAGTTTGCATAGTTGACCTCACATCCATCATCAGAAGATATTTTTCCATGAGTTATTTCCCAGAACTTAAACATTTAGCATAGGCTGCAGATTTGGCAATTGCAAAGTTCCACATTATTTAGCAGAACAAGCTTTTTTGTTAAAAAATTACCACATCAAACTACAAATTAACAAAAAAAAAAACCAAAAAAATCCCAACCCCAACCTGTGAAAGCTTCATGTGCTTTTTTTCTCCCACCTGCATTCTCTCACATTGCAAAGGGATTTGAAATTATGTATTTCATTTCCCTCCGTTTAAGGATTCTTTTCATTTTAGAAAGTTTTCATTGACATTAAAAACCAGTCTAAACTTACGACCTCACATAGCAACATAGCATTCCATGCCTTATTCAGGAATGGGAGACCAAGCACTCATCCTTTGTTCAGCTTCAGCCACAAGGAGAAAAGCAGGAAGCACCTCGGTCAATGCGCTCTCAACTTTTTTCTATCAACATTCTTGCTCTAGCTAATGCTTTTTCCTCTGCTTCTTCCCTCTCCCCAAGTAGGTGACTGCTATAGAAGAAGCTGAAGTATCTCTGTCAAAAGTGGTGTTTTGAGTTATCTCAGAGCAAGAAAAAGGAGCAAGGACAGTTGTACATCCAAGTCAGTGCATCTCCAAGAGCACTGCAGCACTGCTTCTTGAGATTGCATTCTGCTAAGGCAGCTCCTAGGTCACAGTCTTAATTTCTCACCATCAAAGAGTCACACCTTCTATTTTACCTAAAGAACAATCATTTTTACTTATACTTATCCTCCCCACTGAGCTCCTAGCCATGCAAGCTCAGTGGGCACAGCAACACAACACTGTTGTTGGGTCTCACTCTAGTGAAGTCTGAGCTACAGTTCTGTTTCCTTCTACAGTCAGGGCTAGAAACACACACTGCACTTCATGGAACTGAGGCCTAAATACTACTACATAGAGCATAGTACTTGAGAACAAAGGCACTCTAATTTATAAAAAGAAGAGAGAAACTAAAAGAGGCAACAGAACATATACATGACACCCTCTACTCATTTTCCCTTCCCATCTCAAAACCTCAGTCTTAAAAAAATAAACAGGTTCACTCACTATTCATACAAACCTCAACATATGACACACCTACTATCCAAACCCAGACCCCCACATATTTATTAAGGGCAACTCATTGACAGTTTCCAGCTGGTGGGGCTCATCAGCATCATCTGAGGAGCAGCTGCTGCTTTTCCAGGCAGCTGGGCTGCTCGCAGCTTCCTCTTCCAGGCCTCCCAGGAGAAGCTGGGGCAGGCCTTCACCTTCCTTCAAGCCTCATCCACAGCAACTCACTCCTGTGGTGTGCCTGGGGTTATCAGCCTTGGTCTTTGGTGGCACTGCACCAGGGAGAGCTGGAAGGAGAGGGGGAGAACAGAGAGCTTTGGCTGTCCCTGCTGGAGAGTGCTGAGTTGTGCTGCCTGCCCCACCCTGCCTGCCCTGCTGGGATGGCAGCCCACAGCTCATGCCTAAGCCTCCCTCATGTCCCCAGCCCACTTCAGCTCCCACTGTGTGGCCACGTCTCATTACCTCCCGAACCCTCTCACAGAGGTACCACAAACCAACTCACACCCCACCGCACGTACCAGCAGATGCCAAAAACTGTTCCATGTCAGCACCCTTGCCGGGCACCATCCACCTGCACTCCCCGCAGCCATAGCTGCTGCCTTGAGGACTCGCTTCTCTCAGGAACATGGGAAGGCAAGAAGCCTGGCCCCAGGACTGACTTCCGCTCCAGCTACTCCCTTAAGGGGCAGTAAAGTCATTTGTTTTCTTTCCCCCATGGAAAGGAGGACAGGCCCATCTCCTGAGCCAGCCCTGCGGGTCCAACAGCGCCAGGCTGCTCCCCCTCACGGGGGGCTCTGGAGAGGCCCTGCTGCCCACACCCCAAACAGGCCTGGCTGCTGCCACGGGCACAGCCGTGAGTGGCTCACCGCCCACACCCCCTCAGAAACATGGTGTGAGGGCAACCCCTCCCTTGGAAACTTCACCTGGCACTGGCCACACTGCCCAGTGGCACCCTGTGGCATTAATGCACCTGTACCTTCCTTCCCATGGAAGCCCTAGGGCTCCTCACATGCTTAAGTCCAGCACGTGCTTAGACGTCCCAGGAACTGCATCTTGATAGTTTTAAATGTAAAGTTTAGGGGAATCATCTGTATTATCAGCGTTAATCACATCAAGTTCTATTTTGAAAATACGACTCACTAGTTGGTAAGAGTTTTCCCAAATTGCTTAGAAGATTAATAAAATAATCAACTTAGCAGAGGGGAAGAAAAACCACAAACTATTCCTGTAAGGAAATCACTTTATTGCCTATACATGTGAATGAGCTGTTTTAATGCTCAGGTTCACTGCCTCCTCTGCATTTAATCTCTTCCCTTTTATGTCCTACTCTGAATTTTTTTAAAAGACTTTCAGGCTTTTATAAAATTAATTATACAAATCATTAGTATTAAAAAAGTAATATAATGGTTTCAAGAACAAGCTTCACAGACTATCTGCATATTTAATCATCTCTGCTAATAAATTTTTAATCACTCATTGAGTTCAGGTTCTTGTCTTGAAGCTTAACTTGATAACAAACCTAGCAACTGGTAGAACTAATTGGTACAGAGTAAGTGAATAATTTATAAGAGGAAAAAGCACTGGGTGTTCTGGAGGTGGGCAGAGACCACAAGTCACAGATAGTTCTGGGAGGAAGCATGAAAACAGCGGCTGATTACAGGAATTTTGTGATACACTGCTGACATCCAGAGGCCAACAGTCAATACTGTTCACATATGTGAGCCAGGCTGTAAAGCGTGCTGTAAAGTCAAAATCATTAAGTTTTAAATATTCATGCATTTCATTAAAGTTAACATTAATTGCACTACCATACACATTGATTATGCATAGACCATAAGTGTTTAACCTCTGAAAGCTTGCAAGTATATTCAAGTAATGGGGTATGTCCCATCTTCGATGATTTCAGCTACAAAGTTGAAATTAAAAATGGAATGCATTACAGTGTGAGTACTAGAATAGTACTTTGAAATACTGGAACAGTAATAAAAATAATAATTTTTCTAATCAAACAGAAACACTGGTGTAAGCTGCAAATTGCTTTGTATTTTTCTAAACTAATTTAATAAAGGTAAGAAAAACTAGATATAAGATTTCTTAAAGACAAATGCTAGATGGATTTGCAAACCACAGCTAATAAATAGGTTTAAACAGTTAAGACTAATCGGTGAATGAGTGGCTTCTGTTTAGATGAAGATGAGTAGCTTTTAAAAAATGTTACAACAAAAAAAAAAGGCTATTCTCTTGAAATAAGCTGATTTTAACTTGAGATACCCCAAGCTCACTATAGAATAATTCTACCCCCAGGGAAGCACAAAATGCTACCATTCTTAAACCAGGATGTAACAGACAACATTTGACAGAAATTCAATTATCCTTGAAAGATCCCACTTGTAGCTAGTTACATACATAATCCTCTTTTATTTAATGGGTTAAAGCTCTCTTTCAAAACATTTAGTTGGATGGCTCGAAGACTTACTACATTTCAAATAATTCATTAAGTGACTTAATAAGATTGTTAAGTAAAAACACTCAGAAGTTTAAAAATGTCATTTAATGCTGCCCATGCAACCTTAATTCCGGCCGTGTATATATATGCGTTACGAAACAGCAGTGAATTAACTTTTAATCTCCTTTGAGCCAAGATTTTAAGATTGGAAACTAAGGCACAAAGGGCATACCCACAAATACAATGCTGAGCTTTAGCACAATCTCTGCAATAGCTCTCATCTCACAGAGCATACCCCTGCAGGGCTAATTACCCCAGATAGCAAGCTAGGCTTGTGCACTTACGCTGCTTCTGGTACCTCTGCATGGCAAGCTCAGTTCTCTCTTCCTGGCAGTGCACTACACATAAACACTCACAGAAGCATAACATTTTAAAACTGAAGAAAGCATGAAGAGTTTTTCAAATACCATGCCTCAGGTGCTCTCACACTGACTTTCCATCAAGGTAAATACATACCATTTCTTTAAGTATTAAAAAAAACCCATTTTGCAAATAACACCACTTTCTATTGTTCTGTTTAAAAAAAAAAATTCTGCCCTTAACACTCTGTGAGGTAGATATAACATAGATATAACATTGTCCACATTTTGTAGAGAAGCAAATGTTGGAGACAGATAGACCGGCTTGCCCAAAATAGTACTGATTTCTTCCTGAGCTGTTAACAGTTCCTGATTAGCCAATTCTCTTTGTGAAGGTGGGCACTAAGTGTAGTATTCCTAATTAGAAGTGACAGTTAACACAGTGAAATTCTGTCTAAATAGCATTGCCTACACCCCCAAAGAACTTTATGGTCAGACATCTCATGGGTGATCTCATCATAGAAATTCCTTGCTGTTTTTTCTGACAGGTTGCTAGCAAGGATCTTGAACGTCACGTATCAACCGCTTGTACCATTTAGTACATCTGGAAGAAGTCTGGGATATCAGAATATTTTTTCTTTTGAGGGGTGGTGTTTGGTTCTTTGCTTTTACACATTAAGACTACCTCCTTCATGTTTGTTTCTTCAGTAATATTTAAACAAGGAGGTAGCCTGTGAAGTCATTTAAACACCAAACTAGATTTTATTAGTTTTATGGGCTTGTTTTTTTCTGGCATAGTCACAAACAACCACGGAGTTCAGGAAAGGTATACACATTTATATAAAGAGATTATGTATTCTCAGCAACATTTCAGTTTAGATTTTAATTAAGGGAGCTGTCAAAATGCAGGAGGAAATGCTTTGCAGTGTAAGAAAGTTTTGAACTTGACAGTTAAAAAATTTCAAATGTCCAAATCCCATAGCTCATTAAGAAATACCTCCTTTTACTTGGGTTTTTTTATTATTATTATTTTGGTTTTTCATTTTTTTCAATTTCATTTGTGAGACAAAAACTGAAAAAGCAGGCAAAGCTTCTTGATGGTCAATGTCTCTCCACCATGTGACACAATCCCTACATTCTCTTTTCTTTTCTTATAGGTCCAAAGGTAGCAGGTACTCACTCACTGAGCTGAGTTGGCTTCTCTGTCAAGCATGCATACAAATAAAATAAAACTTACAGCAAAGCTTTCACATGTCCAAGTAGAAATGGACTACAATAGACAACGCATTTGTCAAGAGATGATTAAAAGAAAAAGGATGCAGAGAATGTTTGTCCTTATTCTATACCAACATCTGAAATAAAGCTACCTGAGAAGCAATCACATTATTAAACTCAACCTGAAGAGGTTTTAATTAAAATTATTTTTTTAGAGTATAATTTGAAATTACGTTTGAGGTTTAAGAGTTAAAATTATTAGACTGTAAAGAGTTTTACAAGGCTTTCCTAATGTAATGAGCTTAGGCACCACATATGTTGCATCTTTGGTACACATTAGGAAGAGTTGCTTTTTTAATGAGCTTTAAAAACTGCATTTGCATACCAGAGGAAAAGGTCAGTGATGTGTGGATCAATTCGGTAAATTAAGTATCACAGTATTATGTTATTATGCTTGCCTTCCAGAGACACACAATAACAAAACCACAGGCTACAGTTACCATACTGTTCTAATGCTTCCATCTCCATGACCTTGTCAGCTGACACATCCTGGCCCTGCTGTGCCTCAGGGCCCACTGGCTCCATCCCTCGCCCAGGCCTCCTTTACCTTCTCTCCCACCACCTCCTACAGCACAACAGCTGCTATGCCTGACAGTCAGGGAACCCAAGCAAGCACAGGAAGGGGGAGCTGGATTCAGTGTGACAGCCCATCTTCAAACACCACTTTTACTCCAGCCTTTACCCTATGTAAAGATACCCAGGACAACTTCCTGAACCATCACAACAAGATCAAATCTCTTGGACAGCAAAGCATCAGGATGGGGATGCCTCTTTCAGTCCAAGTACCATTCCACTCAACTTTTTGTTCAAGGATGCAGCAGTATCAACTCTCTTTCAAAATACCAAAAATTACTTTTAATGCTGTGGTCCAAAATTTGACCGGGTCTACTGGCACGGTTCTTTTTAGCTGGAATGTTAGACACTTGGTAAGCGGTAAAGGCTGCTTCATTGGTAGCTACATTGAGGTTTTTTATGCAATAAATAATAAAATAAGCTAGGAACTGACTGCAAATACACTTTCATGAGGTTTTCAGCAGAGTAAAGTCCACTGGATTTACCTTTATTCGTAAGTATTGTAAATTATTGTTAATTTGCAACTATTATAACATTACCTTTATTTTTAAGGGCAATTGAAATCAATTCCCTCCTCAACTGTGCAGAGATCCACACTACTCAACAAGTCTTTCTGCCTCTCTTTGTGTCAGAGATTATAGGTATACACTGAACCACATTATGCACTACATAATAATTTATGCATGTTTATACATTTCACAGCCAAGTAAGTGACAGTCCAGCTCTGTATAAAGATGTAGATTTAGTCATTAGATTAGAGAAGAAAATCCTTTAAAATATTACAACAAGAACAGCACAACTCAATACAACTGAGCAGTTATAAGTGGTTTTAATGATTTTTCACTTTTTGGATATGATAATCCTCAAAGTAGCATTCAAAAATATAGTGCAAAATATTTATTCATTTTATTTACAAATAAAATGTGCAGTTCAGCTTCTTATCCTTGCCACAGTAAATGTTATTCTTTTATGTGATGAACAGAAGTTATGAGAACCATTCATAGAGAAAAAAGTTAATTTTAAACCTAAGAACAAAGACCTTCTTTCAGTTATATTTTTGTAGGAGTTACACAATATTTTTCAAAGGTGTTTTCAGTTGAAAATAAAACCCAGAAAGTCCAAGACAACACTAAAGAATTACATTGGAAAGAATGGTTTTTCAAAACCATAAAGTTAATTTTGCTGTGACAATCACAAAGCAAAGTTCTTATCTACATAGAATATAAATTTTTTTTGCAGCTTAAACATAGAATCTTTACAGTGTAATGGGGTTTTTCCCCCTTTTTGCTATACAAATTTCCTTTAGGGGAAAAAGTATACTAGTATCTTCCTCTCCCTCAGATGAAACAACAAACGCTTTGGTTAAAGAGCAATTCGCGCACAATAGTGTTTTAACTTGCAAGGCAGCACTCCTTTATTAAGTTGGTAGAATTCCACTAGCTGGATGAGATCAGTAAATCTGGTATGACCGTCATCAAGGGTATAGAACAGCTTCCCATCATCTTCCAACTGTAAAAATGGAAAAACAAGATTCAGTAAAATCCTCTTTTGCTATGGTATTTCTTTCTGACTGGAATACGTGTTTGACACGTGTCCTTACAGACCAATGTATTATAATCTTATGAATACCGTGAGCAGGAAAAATACAGTGATCATTTACACAAAAAATAAACAACAGAAAAACATTTTTTTGTATTATTTGACTTCAAGTACACACCTTAAAGGAAAGAACAGTTAAATCAGTATAGGAATACTCTTTCTGCACTAACAATACTACTCCATGCCTTTGCTTTGGAATTATAGATGGAGTTAATATGAACCCTGAGTTCTTACAGAGGTGACATGAAACAACCAAGTTTGAAGTTACTCATGGATTTCAACCTTTGTTCCACTCACTTCCATGATTTTCTATCACTTTTGTAAGGTGTGATGAGGCTACACACCAGTGCAGCGGTGTGCTGGGTGGTATTAGCTACACAAGACACTGCCCATCACAAGAGTAACATGCTTGCTCTAGTAGTATGGTCTTGGTTGCAGGAGGAAGAATTGCCGCAGCTCCAAACACTCGTATTAGCACAGACACAGAAGAGAAAGAAGAAACTTCAATAGATACCATTCCTTTTGACTTTTAGATGCTTAAAAATTTGCAATCAGTATTTCCCTCTTCTAAGTTACTGAATGTTAGCTCTTGCACAATTTGTATTGCACTGCTGACTATATAATTTCTTGATTTAGTTCCTCTACTGCTGATTTGTCTAATATCAAGAGGATTAGTGAAATAGTGACTAATTGGTATTCAAGTAAATATAGGGTGAAAAAACATATTTAAACTATTTTTAAAAAGAAAAGGGGAAAAAAGATACTTTATAAGATTGGAAAAGTAGTGAACAGAGGATCCTGAAGTAGGGCTAGCACAGAGTAGCAGATGGTGTGCTAGGGGAAGATGCAACTACCCTACTTGAATACAGAGGAAGGGAGAAGATATAATTAGCTGTCTTACCTGTAATTAAGATGTTTTATCTGAAACAGCTGTTGAACTGCTTATGACTCCTGGTTATTCTACCCCTTTCTACCATGTCTGGAAGTAGTTTGTAATTTCTTTATTCTCAGATTTTGGTCAAACCAGGTCAAACACTGCTAGTTCAGGAATTACCAATGTGTGAATGTGTAAACTACTGTGCTCCAGCCAAGAACCTGAAAATGGATTATCATTCATTGGACTTTCTTTATGCATGCAATTTTCCTTCCAACACAGGCGAGGAGAGTTAACAATTCAAATGTCTGTTATCCTCCTAACAAGTTAATTCCAAACCTTGAAATAAATACCAGACAGATTGCTAATTCTAAAGCTATCAATATTTTGCAAAGTAAAAACTCACATCGAAGTTCTGTTGCCCAAGAACCTAGCACCTTCTGCAAGCCAAGAAGGCTGTTATGAGAGAACATTTATTAGAAAAAGACAGTCCCAGAACTGTGTATCAACTCTTCATCTTTCATATGGACAAAATTTCAGGATAGAATACACTGAAGTGAACTTGCATCAGCTCAGAGTATAAAGGCTGAAAAATACCTTGAAACTAACAAGCTCTTCAATTTTCACAGTACAGGATCCCAAAAGTATCCCAAAGGTTTCCTTTTGAACTTTTTACAATCAATTCCCTACTACCCACCTGCAATACCTGTTGCACAGGTTACCAGTGTTAACATGAGGCACCTGTTAACATGGGTGAGGCATGAACTAGCACGGTGCACACCCTATCTAAAAGGAGACATTTTTAAGTGCAGCATAACATGAAGCAACCTAAAATACAAGAGAAAAATAATGTATTTAGAGATTGAATTGTTTTTACCTGTAAAACTGCTTTCTAAATGACATTTATTTATTTACATTTTGTAGGAAAGTTTGCCTTCACAATGGCTGGAAACAAGCAAGAGCTTAGAAGAAAAGTAGAATTTGAAATTCAAAGAGAATTTTTGATCTCCAACTAATAAGCTATGGAGTTACTACAGTAATACAAAATGCCTTGTTTCTTAGAAAATGAACACTACATTTAGATCAGCAGCAACTGGAACTAAAGCCCTTCCTCCCTCAAACAACAATTTTCTGAAATCTTTAAAGAGCACTGTTCTAGCAAAACAGAGCATGTTTAAGTCAGGGTATTGAGAATGGAATGAGGGTACTGAATGCAACCAGAAACTGACAGAAAGGAACTGAAATATGCGGATATTTGTGGGACAAACAGCTTCCATGCTGACATACTCTCTCTGGATTAAGCTGTTCTCATCACAGATTTATTTTTTCTGGTTACTAGCATAGGAGAAATTGCTTTACTTAAAAAACAATTCAAAAATGTTTCCTTCAAGTCAGTCAAGTTTCACAATGAAATGGTACAGGTCTTCTCAATGAACAGCATGGAAAATATGACCCAAGTCTATAGACAATGATATCAAAACAAAGAATTCCTAGTGCCTCCAAAGATCCCACAACAGGAGAGCAAGGTTTTAGCACAATCTTTTGAAGGGAAGAAGAGAATCATCCATTTCAGAGGAAACTGAAGATAACTACAACTTCCTGCTACATCTGTGGTTAGAAGAGAGGGTCTGTTTCCTGATAGGGAAAGAAAATTGTCTCTTAAATTTGAGAGTTAAAGGACATCCCAATAAAGTAGAACCATACACTCTTTGTATGGAGTTCAGAAGGTTTTCTAAGCCACACAGCAGTTATACCAATGTAAATACTAGAAGCGACTACAGTCAATAGATGCATAGAGATCTTACACCTGGGATTCTTACCATGGATTATATGTTGATGACCCCATGGAATCCAGGGCATAGCTATCACTTTTGGATGAAGGACTCCTCCATTGTCTGTACCTAAACACAACAAAATCCTGGACAGTTCTTCTAGCTAACACTGATCCACTTCTTTCATCCTCTCAAATAATTCCTTCCATTTTATTCTACATGAACTTTTTTTAGGGGAGGATATCAGCTACAAGCCCTAGGTAAGGCATACAGAAATTTAGTGAATGATCATAGGGTATCAACAGATCAAAAACAGAAAAAAAAGTGCCACTTGACTAATTTTTACTGAGAAACAGTGGAATCTGCCAGAAACTTCAGCAGGAAGATACATGGAGGGCTAGAGTATTATGTGGTCTGGAAGAAAGGTTCTTGTAAAGAGAGATGAAAAAGCTCTGGGTCTGCTCAGTTATGTCAACTATCTGCGGCCAAAACACAAAATGCTCAAGTGTTTCTCATCTCAAGAGAAGCAGCATGTAAAGAAACCCACATAAACCACGTCGTGAGAGAGTGGAAGCAATGGGGATGGCTGACCATTCTGGCAGGAGAACTGGACAGTATGTTAAATAAAAATTAACAGAAATATGATTTCAGCTTAGGAAATTTCAGCTTACCTATAAAACAGCTGGACTAAATAAGGAATTTTTTTTGTTTTGTTCCCCTGAAGAAGACCTGGACATGACTATACCACAGTAACAAGAAGAGAAGTCAACAAAATATGTTTGACTACAAATATTGATACTATCCTGAACAGAAGAGTCAGTGAGATATGGACACACATCTTAGGCAGTCCAAAAGACATGACTAAGGAGTTGTATACATACTGAAAATTTAAAAGGAAACATGAACTCTATTAATACACGATTTCCATGTCATCAGGGTTGCTTCTATTCCAGTTGAAATAGATTTGTTTAGTTTTTCAAGAAACTTTTTAGGATTTCATAACACTAGTCAAGCTTTAGAACAAATCAAACAGCAAAGCTCAAAAATATTCAAGTCTGCTAAAGAATACTAATTATATTTAGTAATATTTGGTATTTATGATACAGGTATGATGTTTACCTCTTCTACAAAACAGCAAAAGAAGAAAAAATCCATCAATATTCTATCACAGTTATTCAATTGTTTGGTTTTACAACTCCATTTGTAAACTGAAAAAACTTACTTACTGGTACAATTTGAAAATGTTTTATTTTTAATCCATGACTCAGTGACAATACAAATGTTTTGGGGTTACTTTGGCTATCACGTACCAGGAATACCCTAGAAGAGATTGAAAAATTTCAAAGTAAGATCATTTGAAATCCTTTTGTAAATATCCAGTTAAAATTGTTCTAAATTTGTTACAGTAAGTACTAGTGAAAAGCGTAAATAATATCAATTACGTAAGTTAGGCTTTTAATCAGTATTTCTTTGCAAATATGTCACTGGGAATACTTACTCTTAAATTCTTCTTCACCTTGTCTATTATGTGAAAAACATGCATTCTCAGAATAAATGACACTGTAGGCGTTGGTTTTTACACTGCATAGAATTACAATACATCTCTTCAGACAGAAAAGCACCCTCAAAGTTTGTGCTTTGAACAAAATTTTTCTTTGGACTCTGACTTGAGAAAACTTGAGTTTTCTAAATCACAAGCATTATAAGAAAAATCAAAAGGTAGTTAAACAGTAATTTGACAGAACAGGTAATGCAAGACACACAGAATGTTTTTCACATCTGGCCAATCCTCATAAATGCACTCTCATTTCTGCACAGTAGCAAAATTCCCAACAAGACAGAGCTATACACTGCTTGCTTTATGGAATCATTATTGAAATCATGACACTGAATGGCCAACAGTGCCACTGCAACTTATTCACTGATACATTATTCCAGTCAGAACGTGGACGAACATAACTTTTTTTTTTTTTTGCCATAGTCCTGGTAGAATAATTTGGTACAAGCAAAGAATGATTACCAGCATGAGACACTTTGCATTGAATCACCTGATTTGGAATACTGGCAGAGAACATTTTGGAGGACAGGGAAGAACCTGATTGATAGATTTGCAGTGGAGAGAGTCCGAACCGCTTGTACTGTGCAGATGTGGAACAGATATAGCTGACCAATGCACCAAACAAGGGAAATGGAGGGACAGCCATAGGCAAGCATGCTCCTCTTTCAGGACACAAAGGAAATGGGCAAAATGGACTTGCAGGTATCAATCAAGCAAGCATTAGTGACCACCTAACCGTAACTGTTTGTCCCACCACACACCAGAAATGAGAGCCCAGCTACTACATGAAAAGAAAGAATTTCAAGAGGGATAAAAAAAAAACAGCCAAAGGTTTGCAGTGGATTTTTACTGACTACCGGCATAGATTCAAAATACTAATTTCATTCTTAAAGTTTTTAAGAGTTCTACTTTTACGAAGTAAGAAGCTATCTGGAATTAAGACATTTGGAGTCCATATAATCATTACCATCCCTGTGCAGTCTAGTTAGAGCCCCGTTACTAACGCAGTCACTCCCGAGGGCTGCTGCCAGCTCAGCGTTCGGCACGGGCAGGGACAGTCGGAGCGCCGGCAGCGCGGGCTCTGCTCAAACCGGCTCGCTCCCACCACCTAGTGGGCTCTCACCCTCCCCGGGACACGAACGCGACTCTTCACAGAGGTTACCACAGATCCCATAGATCCTGTGCATTAATTCAGTATTTTATGTATTTGTCATTAATGACTGGCGCTTCATTTTATTCAGAAAAATGACACTGTAAAAATGTGCCACTTTGCAAATATTCAAAATGAGGTATCTACACCCAATTACTAGGATCCACATTAAAGGATACACAATGTAATCACTTTGATGAGGATTTATGTTCCCATTCATCAGTTCTTTTAAAGTACATTTTCTTACTTTTTTCCTTGTTTTATCACACATATAAGCAACGTTTCTTCTCCCTCAGATAAAAATACCTTTATTCTTTTCTAACATAATCACAATAGACCTACTTTAGTTGTCAAAGAACCTTTAAAAGCTTTATTATGAAGAAAGGGTTGTAGTTCACATAATCTCAGAAATGTTAGCTGGAAGGAGCTTTTTAGACATGCTGGATGACTCCAGTCAACTTCTCCCTCATAAAATTCTCTGAATCACCAGTTGCATTTTTTCATGGGCCTTTTGGTAATGCTCTTTTTTCACAAAAGTGGAAGTCCAATTAACCATCCTTGTGCTGATTATGACTGGGCTTGTCTCTCTTTCCTCCCCTTCACTTTTTTTTTTTTCCTGGAGCCCTTTCTGTAGATGTAGAAAACAGTACTACAACATACTTTATCTAAAAAATATAAAACTGAAGGAATTCAACCAGGAATCTCATGTTCCAGGTATCTAACTGGAAACAGACTCAAAGAAACTGAGATTTTTATGGAATTACTCATTGAATGAAGGAGGCCCAAGCTTACATTTAATACAGGACTAAAGATAAAAATGCAGAAATGAAAAGCAGGAGGATTTGAACATAAAATACCTACTTGCTTTGGCATTTTTAATTAATATTTAAATGAAATATTTTAAAATTTAAAGACTTATCCTAACACTTACTGTTTACTATTAAAGGATGACACCATTTTTAGTCAATTCATGAGAAAAGAGCATATTTTTTTCCAATGTCTGTCCCAGCACATTATCTTAGAAGAATTTTTTCAGACTTCCTTTTATTCTTTCATCACTAATTGAGATACAAAAGACAGTGGTGCCAAGGTTGACAGTTCCCAGAGAATACTGTGCAAAGACACAGCTCAAGTGCTTGGCTCTGAACAGACGTAAGTAATCGGTCAGTGACAGAATCAAAGTCTTAGATCACCACTTCATTGCTTCCAAATGATACAAAATAGGAACCAACTGATCCCCAGATAGCCCTATATAAACGAACTTTTATTCCTATTAGGAAAGTGCAAACTCCTCCTGCCTTCACCTCCCCACAATAACAGGCACATGAAAATAGTTGTTGGTTAGAAACATGTCTCAGAGAAGCTATGCAAAGAATTAACTTACCCATCTACAAGTCCATGCTGCAAAATAAGTCTCTGAGCCTCTTCTCTAGAGATTTTATGATGAAACCATGACTGAGATCTGTGTATAGCTGTAGAAAAAAAAAAAATCAGTGAAAAAACACTTTCCCTTTATTGAAAGAACCAGTTACTGCGTTTCTCTGGCAAGGAATTAATTCACACATACCCATGTTAGACATGGCAATAGGACTACCATGTGAGTTGAGTCGGAGACACCCTCTCCTCTGCATGAGAAAGAAGCAAAAACATGACTTCAAAGCTCTTTTGTTAAAAAAAAAAACAAAAAACCAAATCTCCAAACCAGAAAATACTATTCTGATAAATCAAAAGTGTTTATACCCGCCATGCTAATCCTTCTTCAACTGCAACTGAGAGGGCTTCTGTTGGATTTTCTATAATTCTGCTTCTGTGTCCTGAGAAATCCATTGCTACTAAAGAATTTTCTGAAATGCTTCTCTGCAACAAAGAAAAATAAATTTAGTTTTCTCATTTTTTATAAGATTCATCATTTAATAGCGAGCTTCTGAGAAAACATTATGTTTTGTAAGTGATATTTCAAGTATTGGCAGTGTTTCCCATCAGAGCCAAACTCGTTGTACCCTAGGGAGCATTTGTAATTCCAGTATGCTGCTGCAAAGCTCAATTTTACAGTCTGGCAGGACAGATCATCTTTTTGCATTACTGCAAGGGATGATAAATACATCACCTTACCATAAACTGTATTTATATTTTTAACTATAACTAGCCCTCTGCATGTCAAAACAAGTCAGGAAACTGTTATTAAGATGTCCAAGTAACAGGGAAAAAAAGGTAAAATACAAAATTATTATATATAATGATCAAATGAAAAAATATTCAAAATATTTCATTAGAAATATGTCAAATTTATTTATTTGCTATATAAACTTCCATTCAGTTTACCATATTTAAGCATTGAAAACAGCAATTTTTATGGAGTATAACTCTATTTTAATACATCCCTTCTAACTCTAATCACAGACTCAGTAACAGCAGCATCTGTGTCTTGAGGTGACTTGGGGTCTATTTTTTCCCGAACCTGGTGGGGGAGGGCTGGTTGTAACCTGCCCTCTCTCAGAGGATATATTTCCAAATTTGTCCAAACTGGCACAGTCTGTTATAAAAAAAAGCTTGGGTTTTTTTCTCTCAGTGAAGATCAAATTTGTAACAACTGAATAAGAACACTGAAGTTTGACAAAACAGTCCTAAAAATTACCAAAATGTTTCTCAGAAACCAAGGTTTACAAAATCAGGTTGTATAAAGATTGCAATGGCTCAAATGTTGGCAGGCACTGGAATATCTAATAAATAAAAGAGCATTCTAGCACTCCATAAATTAAAGCAACATCTGGACACAAGAGGCCCAGATTTCTGTAGGGTTAGCAAAGCTTCCCAGTCCAAAACCAGAGCAGCTCTGTTTTGTTCTTGCTTGGTTACAAGCATGGATGTAACTAGAAATGGAAGACAGCAATACTGTAGTTCACTTGACTTAGGTCTATCTGAGTAACTGTAACCTGTACAGAACTTTGCAAAAGTAAAAAAACAAGGGCAAAATAAGAGCAAATGTTTGCCTCTAGCAGAATGGAGAGAACTCTTTGTAGCTGACATGGTTGAGAAATTAAGGAATGTGAAATGTGGAAGCAGCTTCCTTATGAAGTATGTTCATTAGCATGTGCACTTAATCCCCAGATTATTCAATTTGCTGTTTAACTCATGAAATATACACAAGTAGAAAAACAGTGCCACAGTTAGCAGTAGGTATAGATTCTGCCTGTTAGAAGCTATGGGAGCTAAAATGCACACAACAGTGAAAGAGGAGAGAATCAGTGATGGCTCCCAGATCCATCATAAGAGCAGCTGCTGGCTATTGCAGTAGCTTCACATGACACAAACTAAAGACATGGGCAGCGTATTAAGCACATGCTTAATAAGACATGGTTATTAGCAAGGTCACTGAAAACTACCTTTGTGAATACCTGTGATAGCAAATGCATTTCTTAGGCATTTTATCAGCAAGAACTATAATAAAAGCTAAAAAAATCCACCATAAAATCACTGTCACAGATCTCGGCAACAAGTAATTTTTATCCAATTTAGCCAACAAAAACCACAAAATGGATATAAATCATCCACGAAAAAGTCTGAAATCAAATGACTCATAAAGAGCTGGGATAACATAAGATACTAAGAAAAGGACAACCTCACCCAATCCCAACTATCTGACTTAGAAAATGGACACAGTATCTAGTACAGGCTGTTTTTTCTCCAAAACAGGGCAGACTATCTGCCAAATTATGGTCTTCCTCTGAAGTCCAGTCAGTATTACACCAGCTGAAATTCATCTCAAGTAAATATTTTATATTTTTTTAAAAATTAAAAGAGGAAGTATACTGAAAAGGATTTGTTACAACCTTCTTATTCATCAGCATGTGTAACCTTAAACACTTTGCTTCTCTTTTAATGCATTTACAGTTCTGCTGCTTTGTTTTCAAAATCTTCTTTCCATTCAACAGTAATAAGCCAATGAACTCCCAAAATACTGAAGACTTTACTAAGGGAAGAGCCTTTTAACTGGTTTGTTCTAAGTAAGAAAATTAATTAATTAGCTCTCTAGTCAGCCCTGGCAGCCCTAAATATTTTGGCAAGCGTTCGCACATGCAAGGTTTTGAAGGAGCAGGTCAGTAGTATAACTGACACAAGTTACTTGAAAAGAGCACAACAGCAGAAACATGTATTTATTCATGGAGCTACTGTGGCACATACCATAGGTGTTATATTCAAAGGGCTGCAGCCACTTCTACCTTGATATGGTTGCATGTAATTCTGATAGAGCTGCATCCCATACTAAAACCAGAAAATAACATGGTTAGCATTTTAAATTACAAACCTAAGCCAAGTAAGGTTTTTTTTTCAGATGTAAAAGATAGCACAGGCTTTACTTTACCATTAAAAACCAGGGACAAAAGCTAAGGAAATGTACATCATCATTGTTGCCGCTGCCTTTATAAATGTACACTTGTGCATTAAATACTACCCATTTAATATATTAACTGGCCCGTTCCTATTTTGTCACAAACAGTCACATTTTAAAAACATTAAAGTTCCATTCTTGTGTATTCTTGTCACTTTGTTCAAGAGTACTCAGCAATCTCACTGAATTCAACATGGTTACACAGAAGCATATGCTTAATGTTAAGAATTTTCAGGACTGAGGCATCATTGCCTCCCCTAAAATGATTCCAGAAATTTGGTCTCTCTCTACTTGTTGGGATGAAAAAAACAAGCTTTCAAAGTAAAAAATTGATATTGCTATTGCATGGGAACCTAAAAATTATGTTACTTCTCTACTCACAGCATCAAAATATCACATACCACACTTAAGCAAGAAGTTAACTCCACACAGAAAAATTACCTTGAGTAACCTAATTGCTGTCATCCAACAGGTCCTACTTTGTTCATCATCTGCACAGAGCTGTTTCAGGTCTCTGCTTCCTCCTGATTTGTTAGGCTAGAAGGCCACAGCACATTTTTTTAGCATTAAAGCATATCTTGAAGATAATACCTGTTGAAATAAAAGCCACTAATTCTCCTATTTTATAATAGACAGCTGAATATTGCTTTCAAAGCCTTAAAGAAACTTAAGCTTACCTAAAAACTGTGGCTTGCTTTAATATGTATCAGAATAATAAGCTTGTACCTTAAAGCAGAATCCATAGTTTGTTGGTGCTCCAGAAATCTTTTTGCCTGTTAAAGACATGTACATATCACTATTGCTGAATTCACAGAAAAACTGCAGATGCCTTGGCTCCTAAAAAGAAAAGCAATGTAATACAGTTAGACTACTTTTAACCAGCCTCTCCAAATAAGAAACTTGGAAGGTTACAGTTATCCTGTTCCAAAATACAGTTTTACAAACTGCAGTTTTAACCATGACATCATGAAATCTAAAAAGAGGCAACTCAATATTCATTTCATAATGCAGAGGGAAAAAAAATCAAATTAGTTAAAACGTTTATTCTTCTAGAGAGGAAAAAACCCCAAACTACAAGTTATATAATTTCTGGGAAAACTTCCACTAGATTCAAGCAATAATAAAATTAGAGGAGACAAGTTTTGAGAGCAGTATGCATTTCAAACATCAAAACAAACTAAACTTTCATAATCTGAAAAACAACATACTGTTATAATTATTACTCAGTACCACTTCTAACCATTATCTCTACCAGCTAAGCTTAATTATGCCAAGGAAGCAAACAAAAGAAATTTGCCTAAGGATAAAAACCAGCTCAATGCAAACTTTGGCAGGTAATCACAGAAAATCCAAAACAACAATAAACGTTGGTTTAAGTAGTTTATGTAAAAGGTTTCTCAACTCCAATGTTTAATACGATAAAGCTTAAATTACCACCATTAAAAATTTGAACTAGTAAAATGAAAAACTGTCCAGTGACAAATTTTGAGAATTCCTAAAGTTATCCTGTAAAAATTCTTATTTTATATAATTCATTACTATATCCATTTTTCAGAACATCTACTTATACTTCAGAAATTTAACTAGTATTTGAAAATTTATTTTAACAGGGTACTCTGTTATGAGAAATATCAACCAGAATGAAGCAAACTTACCAGGCAAAAAGAAACTACAGTTTCTAAGACAACACCTTCCCAGTTTTGTATATCCATATCTCTCTAGATTTTATCTATAATAGCTAGATTTTTTTTTTTTTATCACTACAAGTTTAATTATTTGGTTATAAATTTTGGTTGTTATTATTACAGCAAATGATAAATACATCCATATTTGCTCTCACTTCACAATTCTTGCTCTCTCTTTTTTGTTTTCCTCCCTTACCTTAGATGTACCTTTAGTGGAAAAATAAAGGCCAGATCTTCTCAAGAGAAAGTACAGTTTTTTCCATGATTTTTTTCCCTGCTCCTTTGCATACAAATAACCATGAATCTCAGGATATGTACTGGAGCTTACGAACATCTGAAAGAAAGAATCAAACATTTTTCTTTTCCTCTGAAACCAGCTTTGTGTTTCATTAACATACTCAGGGCTAAGGGGAATAACTCCTAAATACACTATCACACCACAGTAATTCAGTTATGATTGCATCTAATCCCATTAACAGTACCTCTGATTTAAGGCATGTAGAATGTTACACAACTCCAAGGTATGCTAAGCAAGTTACATATTTATATGGAACCATATGGTTTGAAATGAGAGCATTACTTCTGCAATATGCGAACTTCTGCAACTAAACCAGTGTAAGAATCCCATGCTTCAGACCCTATTTATATAAAACTGCTAATCAGTGCTAACAACAGAAGAAAAAGATTACATCCCTCCCCTCACCCACCATGTTACAAACCAGAGAAAAGAACTGATCTGAGTTAAAATTAACTCAGCAAACCACAAACTCTGAATTACAAAACCATGCAGGTCAGGCAGATATTAGCATAAAAGGAGGGAATAAAGGTCTCTGCACATGAAAGGTGCTTAAGTAGGAGCTTTAGTAGAGCCAAAACCAGAGAGACTGGGCCAGTCCTCAAGACAGCTCCTGCCTCTACCCAAGACATCCAGTGGCTTCTCTTCAGCCATTTCATCAGACATTGCCAGAGGGCAACAGAGCTTTTACCTTGCTGAGGCTTAGACAGTTCTACTCAGTCTGCAAAAGTACCACTAAAAGTGAGCAACCATGTTATTAACTTTATTCTCATTCCATGTAATGCATTCATTTTTATCACTGTTCTTCCAATAACACTACTCAGAACTATGACTCTACACATATTAACCCCGAATTCTTCTATTTCCATATATGCAAAGGAATCTGTTATTACTGAGCTCTTTGAGGAACCTTCCCTCAGGACTGGTCTGTGGTATCATAAATTCTGTCAAGTCTTATAAAGAGGTATGGAACAAAGGATTTTCTGGTCAATATCTGCAGTTTTCATTGCTGAATTTTCCTCCTATCCACCGCCATTTCCAGAAAATCTTATTTGAGGAGTGAAACAACAGATTACAAGGCAAGAGATGGACTGGCCAGTACTAGATTCCAGCAGAATGAAAAAGTGAACGTGATTTTGGAAGCACACCGAGTTCTCTGGCCACTAAATAATGCAGAGTTGTTTTCATTCTCCTTTTATTAAAATAAAACGGGTGAGGTGTTGGGGTCCCTCCCCTGCCGTGTAGCCCTGGCAGAGGGGCCCTGAGGGCACAGACACGGGGCTTCCCTGCCCCTGCTCAGCCTCGTTCCCATTGGTTGGTTTGTGTTCCCTGCGCGGGCAGAAGGACCCTTGGTCCCGTGACTGGAACAGTTCCTGGGCAGAGCCCCGGCCATGCGGCTGGAGAAATAAACATCTCTGAAACAGCTATCAAGAATCTGTCTGTCCATATATATTTCCTTTCCACGGGACTCCTGGTTTGATATATGCGTGTTGCAGGATCCCCACTGCAACAATGCAGTCCAACCAAGATACACAAGGTTTCTTTGACTTTTATTATCTTCCTGCCTTGCAGTGAGATGCATGACTGTACCACCTGCAGACCAACCTGAGCTGGTGTGAATGCAGTAACACGAGTAGGTTCCACAGGCCAGGGGAGTGCCCCAGCCCACCACCAGCACTGCATTATGAGCAGCTACACTGCTATTCACCTGAACAGTTTAATTACAGTAAGCCTAGGTACATCTATCTACACGTGCTGCTGGCACACAGCTGTGTGCAAATGCAGTTTAAGCTATTTTAGCCACACTGAAGCAGATGGGTTCGTCTTGGTACATGTTCTGGCTGTTAATCTTCCCATTTGCCACATACTAACAGGTTTACAGGTGGGAAATATAAAGGTTGAACTGGAAAAGCATAAAATCCAGAAACAAAGTCAAATGAAAGCCTTAGGAAAATCTAAACGAGTCAATGTATGCAAAAACAAAAGAGCATCTCTTTAGGCTTTAATGTCTCTGCTGAAGCTGAAAGGAGTGGTTGGCTTCCTGCCTGCACAAGTGTCTTCCCCAGGATTTCTGCCATAAGAGCTTCAAACCAGAAATGCTGTCATGAAAAACACTTTTCTTACTCAGCAGACCAAAGTGGAGGAGCAATACAATGCTAAGTTTCGACAGTCACTGTTGTACCCATGCTATCAATTAAAATAAAGTAGCAGTAATGCTAGGAAAAAGGCAATCTTAAATCCATCTTTTCCTCTCTAAGACAGCTGAGGACTGAGTGAGAAAATAGAACATGAACAAGCTGTAGTCAAAACCATTAACTGTCAGAAGGATGAGCAGTAAAAATATTTCAGAGTGAGAACTGAATGTCTGTAATAAATGCCAAAAATGAATGATAGTAGAAAAGAAAATTTCCTTGGGCTGTTTTTTGTTTCAGGTTGGTTTTTGTTAGGGGTTTTTCATTGCTCTTTTGTTTTGTTGGGTTTTTTTTTAATAAAGGTACATACAAGTTTGTTATAAGAGGGAATGGATCCCTGTTTATGCAGATAAGAACTAATCATAATAGGACAAAAATAAGAAAAATCCTTAATACTAGAAGAAGAGGGGAGAGCTAAATGATAGTGTGCTGCAGACAGGGACTACTGATCACACAACATGCAGAAATAAACTTGCACCATCTTCCCCACCCAGCGAAATACATATCCTGATACGCAGAGTGGTGTCAAAAGCCACCACGTCTGGCAGATAGTGATATAGACAGCACTAAGGACTAGATTACCATTTGATTAGCTGTAAACCAACTCATTTAAAACCAATCTGAACGGGAAACAAAGCAAACAAAAGTCTTGTGTTGCACCCCCCCACCCCCAACCAAATAAACAACAAATGAAATCAATCAGAAAGTGAAAAAACAACAGAATGGGAAAAACATTGTACTATCTCAGATGAATATAATAATAATGAAAAACACAGAAATCCTAGATGTCACTGAATGCAATAAAGACTGAGAGCTGCATTCCTTACTATAAAACTTATTTGTCTACATGTTAAACATTTTCAATGAAAGAATGGCTGCAGTAGCAGAAACGACATCTGCTAAGGTGGATGCTTCTTGAGCATTTACACAGTGGTTTGGGGAGTTAAAGAAGCCATCATTATACTAAGACTTTGTGAATCATGTTGAATTTGATGACTGATTTCAAAGATGTGATGACAGCCATGATCCAGACCAATACTACTAGGAATGAGCTGGATTTTTACCCTGAACCTGCTGAAAAATTTTGGGGGCACCAAGTAATTCTAGTGAAGAATTGATTCTGAATCTCAATATTGTCTCCTGTAGACTTCAGTCCACCTGAGAGGTTAAGACTGGGAGGCCAACAAAACCTAGAGCGGAAGACAGAGTAAGGCAATGGGGAGATTAAAACAACATCCAGGAGATTGACAAGAGGCTGAAATTCAGTGCAGGTCTGTTTCAGCCTGAAGCCCAGAATGGCAGTCAGGTGAGAAACTGGTTAGGGAAAGAGGGACTTGCTACAGCAGGGAGATTAAAGAAATGAAATCCTGGCTCTTAATAATAATCTTAAAATTTTCACACGATGCTCCTTTTTGACATATTTTAAAACATCCAATTTGCAAAAATAGCCTAAAGCAAGTTCCAAATGACCCAGACTGCCTACCATTAGACATGTACACACAGCGCTGTGTCTCAGAGCAGTTACACCCTGATCGATACAGTGACACACTTCTTCTGTAGGCTAAAGATCTTCATGGCAGCAATTAAACCTCTCTCTTTGGTATACACAGACTAGTAATTTTACTTAGCACATGCTAAATGGCTAGGATGAACCTCTCCTTTGTTTTTGTGGCTCTGTTCTACAAAGATGTTCTGATTCAAAATGATCAGCCAAAATACTCACTCTTCCACTTTCAATGAGAGTTAAGAAAAACATACCTGAAAAACATTTTACCTGCCTACAGCTCAATCCACGAAAGGATGTACAAGTATCAGAAGTGATTTTTTAATCACTTGTTAGCATTGAATTGTCAAACTAATGTCTCTTTTGATACTTAACCAAGCACATCACAAATAATAATGCAAGCCCATTAACTTGTCTTAATGAAAGTTTCCAAGGAAATAGTGACTCACTGTAAACAATTTACCCAACCGCTTCTGCTGAAATGTGCACAATGGCTGAACAACCCACCAAGGTATTCTCTACTTTGTGCCTATTAAGTTTTATTAGATGAAATACAATTAAACATACCGTGCAATACAAAATAGCAACAGAGGAGAGTTTGCAACATGTTTTTCAAGCTACCAAAATGGGAAGTAACTAGATACATTTAGAATGATTCTTAATCTTACCTACCAGCTTTGAACATATTCTAGATCTCACAATATAGGCTTAAAGAAGTTCTGCACAAGAATATATGGCAAACAGTTCTCTTATAAAAGTCTATTACTTTTTTGAACTACTAAATTACATTTGTGAGCAAAAAATATAAAGTTCTAGTAACATAGGGGACAAAATTTTCTGAATTAAATGTTTACGTTAGACTGCAAAATTTGTGTTATGTAGGTGGCAAAAGTGAAACGATTTTCATTGGACTTGCAGCAGTTTTGAAATTGCAAAAATTTTATTTAGGTTTGTAAATTTACTTAGAGAATCTAGTGTGTGTCAAATTTAATTTGCAAAAATTTTTACTATATTTGGGATAATCTAAACATCTTGATTAACATCCACTTTCACAAGGATATAACTATTTAATATGTAGGAATGCTTTGAGAATTAGTTATTTAAAATTATTTTCATTTACTGGTGGATGCTAAGGTAGACCTTATAGTACAGATTTTTAAAGTTGCAATTTCTATGTTTCTTTTACTTCTACCCCAAATATCCTGTGTTATCATGCTGCCTTTCCAATCATTCTTTATCCCCAAAACTCATGCATAGAGTTGCTGTCCTAAGACCAGGGAAAGTTCCTCTTCTATTATTTAATTTTTCTAATGACAAGCAAACAAGAGTGATGTGTATGTTTCCACCTTTATTACTCATTTTTCCCCTCTTTGAAAGCAAGACGATGATCCCTGATATGGTCATTCTGTATTATCATTTCATTTTTCCCACTGTAAATTAGAATCCTGTGTCTGCTTAAAAGATGACTAACACTGAGTGACCTACCATAATTTTTTTGGAAGGCTACAGTAGCCTTCAAGCTAACAAATCATACTAGTCAGTCTAAATTTCCTACTCGTTAAGTTTAACCATTTAACTCTTTTTTATATCCATTTGTGTCACATCACCAGTTCTTCGGTATTCTACCATAGCCTGCTGCTACGTTTGTTCAGCACTCCACCTATTTAAGGAAGAAAAAGGGTCTTTCACCTGAAATACCCAATAAAGGTATTTAATGTTTTCACTGTATTTTTTTCTGTTTTGTTGCTTCTTGATTCTTAAAAGATGTGCAAGTTTCCAAGAGTGGACGTAGAATAGCTGCCTGGAAGGAACACATCATTTCATATCTCATGAGGAAAAAAGTTATTAACCATGTCTTGAGTTATTCAAAACCTAGCAACAGATCCAACAGCAATAAGGAACTATGCTCACACAACACACATAATGGGAAATTCTGAGCTGTGCTGGCTCATCTTCATTCAAGGATTATATACCTGTAATATCCCAGAGTGGCTTAGAGCTGCATTGGTCTCACTTGGAAAAGATATCATATGATCTGGAAAAAAGCTCTGTAACGACAAGAATTTGTATCAAAGTTCCATAAAAATAAATATAAAACTTTCAATCTCTTTTGGATGTGCAATTTAAGTTCTCAATGCAGTGCAAGACACTGCAGGTTCCTTGATCCAGTAATTTAAGCTTACCTTAATATCATCCCAAAATTTTACACATGCTACAAATTGTTTGCTGAAAAAATTAGAATTTTGAGAAAACACTGATAGTCTCAGGAAGAGGGTTTCAGAGACCAGTGTAAATCACACTGCAATATTTGGCCCTTAGTGGGTTTTTTTCTAGTAGTAATTTCTATTGCTGTTGACATACAAGACTTGCCTGGGGATTCAATATGCTACAAAGTAAGGAGGCTATATGCCAACATGCTGAAAAGTGTACTGTTTTCCATTGTTTTCATTACACTAGAAACCCAGTAAAATATTTTGGAATAACATCTGCTAACACAGAAAAAGTCATCTCAGGTTTTTTTAATCTTCAATTTTTTGTATTGTGCAAATTGACAAAAAATCTGACTACATCAACATGGTTAGGTTTAAAAGTCTAGATTTAAAATGCCAGTTTTATTATCAAGGAAAGTTCAAGGGATAATTTATGGGACAGATCTGTAGCTGGGGTGTTCAGTGTAGTCATGTAGATATGAGCCAGACAAGGGTTTGATCATCACAAACAATGTTTTCTCAAGGACTGGACAAGCTTGACCACCCAATGTCCAGCAATTTCCATTTTTAATGAAATCGAACTGCTGGTAGGGTTAATTCATATTAACTCATTCTGATAAAGCATTCTTGCTACAGCTGGGACCAGAACACCCAGAAGAACCTGCTTAGCTACAGCTGCTGGAGCTGGTGCAGCTGCAGGTCTGCCCTGCTCCACAGCCAGTTCCACTCACTGGTTAACAATACATAAACTTAATCTATGGAGCCAACAGACAGAAACTGATGCACAGGAAGTTCCAACTGAGTATGAGGAAGAACTTCTTTACTATGTGGGTGACCACACACTGGAACAGATTTCCTAGAAAGGTTGTGAGGTCTCTGTCAGTGGAGATATTCAAGAACCTTCTGGATGCAATCCTGTGCCATGTGCTCTGGGATAACTCTGCTTGAGCAGGGAGGTTGACCCATTCTGTGATTCTGTGAAAGCCTCTTTACTAACTGCAGACCATTTCAAGCTTAAAAATTTTTCACTGGTACAGCGATATCTCCATATTTGGGAAAAATCTATCATGATTTGTGCAGAGACACACAGGTGAATAAAAAAAAAAAAACTTCTCAGAACTCTTACATTTTTTGTTATCTTTATATTTACCTTTTTATCCTTTTCACAGATAGATAACTTGAGTTCCCTTTCACGTTTTACTTTTTAAGCCCTCAAACAATTCTGGTATTTCTCCTTTTTACATCTGAAACAAGCTGGCTTTGTAAAAGACAGCATTAGGAGTGGTCCAAATACACCATGGAGCAACCAGATGGCAAGTCCCTTCTGCTGAGCCAGGACTGCTTCCATGGCCTGTGCCATCAGCCAAGGTCTGTATCAGCAGCATTAACCTTTGGCAACATCCCTGAGTTACAAGATACCTCTGCTCTCTTTCCATTCCTTATGTACACTAACTTTGGCTTCACTTTCACTTACCCCTAATAGGTTATGGCTGTTCATGGCCTCTTGTGTCCGTTGTCACTTAGCTACAGCGGGGAGAAGCTGCAATTGGGCAGTCCTGGGCCAGAACATTCAATTTTAACTTCAACAATATAATCATTTTTGCTACAGGTGCCCCTCCTCACACTGTTTCATTTTATATTATGTTGTCACTTGATGAAAGTTCACTGAGTTGCAAAATTTTATCTCGTTTTAGGTCCGTGTGCAAATTTCAATAAAATTAAACCTGTTGCTGCTCCCATCACCCCCAAAAATAAAAAATGAACATAGATATTTTACAGTTGTAACAAGGGGACCAGCCAACGATTACATGCACTACAATACATTCCTGTATCTCACATATTCCCCCTCAATTATTCCTTTTGACTCATGTTACACTAAAAAATTTAAACTCTGACTATCTGGATTCAACAAAAAAGACTTTTTTAGCAACAGCAATTGCACAGCTTCACAGATACAATATCAGCACTTACCAGTGGATTTTTAAAAAACTCATATTTTGCATAATTTTTTCTAAAATACAGTTTGGTTTCCTCTTCCATTACCCAATTTGACTGGACTTCCATCACTAATTCATGGTCTTCTATAGCTCTTCCTATAAGAAAAACAAAAAAAATCTTTAAAAAAAGCAAAAGCAAATATCAATCTCATGACTAGCAGAAGACAAAGAACTCTCATGATTTACAGATAAAGTGGAGCAAAGTTAAACTTTCATTGAATTTAACTCATTCTTCATTGAATTTAACCAATTCTTGAGTCCATAAAGACAGAGATTAAGGATGCTGTATGAAAATCACATTTCGTAACCAGATTAAATGAAGCAAATAAAACCATAAATTTAGAAAACAAAAAATACCCAAAAATAGTGAAAGAAAAGTAAGCATTTTAAAACCTTGTACAGGTTGCTCTACTCCAAAACTCATTCTTCAGATGCAAGGGCAAAGGATACAGTAAAGAACTGAAGCTCTTAGTTAAAAACAGCATTTTTTTTCCTTTCAGTTTTACAGAGAGAAAGTGCTCCTCTGGGATGACATTTAAAACTCTTAAATGCTTGGCATTGTGACATTTAAGAAAACACCATTTCCTCAAGACTTACTTCTTGGTAGAAAAATAAGACATTGTGCTCACCTCAAAGGATGGGTGAAGATGCTGCTATTTCTTTATTTTTAAGGTGTCACATCAAAAAATATTTTGTAACTGAGTAAACTTACTTTCTTGAAGGTAAACACTGAGTGCCCTCCAAAAAAAAGCCCTGGAATCAAATCCCTAAATGGTGACATGAAAAAGCTGCCCTTCAGTTTAGGTAGATCATTTCTGTCTTCCAGCTAGACTGGAGAGTTTCTACCTCCCTTTCTATCATCTCTTTATTACTGCTGTCTCTAACATGAGGAGTACCTGTTACAATCCAAAACAGTCTCCTTAACTAATGGAAAGTATTTAATGCCCATGGAAGATTTAATATTGAAGTATACGACAGAACACATTTCAAAAAGCCTCTTCTCTAACCACCCAGTGGGGAAAAAATTTAAACTAAATATAAAATAGAGACACTGCTCAGCACTATTTCACAGGTAGTGCTTTACAAGCCTACCTGAAAGAATGCAGAGAGTGAAATCAAAATGTAACTGAAAGACACTGATGATGTGCCTAGCCAAGGCACTACCCTGTACTCAAAAGAGGAGCCCTAGAACATGTGTGTTCAGCTGCAGAAGCGAACAGATAACTGTTTACAGTCAGCACAAAAATTTCTCAGTAGAAAAGGAAAAATTTCAAGGTGAAGATAGTACTTCCCTTACAAAGGAGAGCAGTTATGGAAAACTGTTGTGTTTTCAGAGCCTGCCCTGCTCAGGGGAATTGCAGTGGAAGTATGGGACTCCCAGCACCAAGGTACGTGGTGGTAGGCATGACATGGCATCATCCAAATCTAGCACACTTCAGCTGCTTTCAATAATCTTAGACATTGTGAAAATCATTCAAAAATGTGTTTGAATTCAAATGTTAAGATAAAGAGAACACATACCAGAAACACACAGTTCTAAAATATACTGATTTATAGAGCTGCAAGAACTGCTGAACTTCAGATATTTGAAATAGAACCCCTGCTACTGCAAAACTTTGGAGGTGGGGAGGAAGGCTGAGCTTCGTGGCTGACAGGGCAGCAGCAGTGGGCAGGGTGCAGTGAGGACACAACCATCCCTAATGCTCAACAATAGAGCTCTGCACCAAGGGCATACATGTTTGTGAAAACTGAAATATAGAGACCGTGGGTTTATGCTTTGGTTTAGGTGGGAGTTTTGTTGGGTTTTTTTCCTTTTTAAACCTTCACAGCAGATACCTCCACACAGAAATGAAAGTACAATCCAGTGATGTAATTAATGTCTGTCTTGATTAAAAGTAGAACACTGTGCTCAGCTCACTAAGATTCATGCAATTATATCTAATTCAGGAGTATTCAGACAGCTGTTGGATTTTAAAGAAAATGTTCACTAATTGATGGATGAATTATTAATCCACATCATCCTGGAATTTACACAGACACACACATTTGCTCACAGCACTTCTCCTTCCAATACCAATTCACTTAACCTATGAGATAAAAAAGACTTTCCAAATTTATAAGGGTAAAATATACAAAAATAACAAACATAACAATCCTAAAATATACAACAATAACAAACATAACAATCCCAAAATAACTCATCATTTGAAAAATATTTGTTCAAGCTACTCATCCAGTTCTTAAGAATTACTTAAAGCAAGTCAAGGTGAATATGTTAATTCTTTCTAACAAAACCAGATCTAACAATATGGTAATAATTCCATTATTGTTCAGTAGTCTAAAAAAAATATAGAGGATATCTCAAATTGTTTCTTTCCTTGGCCAGTAATGTTGAATTGCCAACCTCATCATCTAGGAAATAATTTTACTTTTAAAATGAAGTATTCACCTTTTTCTAGAACTACACTGAAAGCAGTTGGAACAGTTAGACAACTGCATAGTGAATTAAGGTCTTCAGCAATTTTGAGGATATCAGAATCTTAGGAAAATCAATTTCACTAATTGAAATATTGAAATCTTCCAAGAAATCCTTCGGATTGAAGAAAACACACTACTTGTCAAAAAGTGTACTGTGCAAATACAGAAAGCTGGAGAAACTGTCACTGTTGTTCTGGCATGGTTTGTCAAAGGTGTCTTCTTCAATAGTTACTACACTAACACCAGCTACACTATAAAATACAGAAAACACTTCTGCTATTTATATAGTACTGTTTACTAAAGCCATTTTGCTACCTCTTCTTCTACAGCAGTCATTTACAGCCTCAGCCCAGATTTTACTCTGACCTTACTCTAGATTGGAAGCATCTTACAGCTGCTACATTCAGTGCAAAAGGTTACAAATATCTTTGAAATGTTACAAAGCAAGAAAAGAAATTTGCAAAACGTTTGTGTCTGCCTTCACAGGATAAAGGAGCATAAAAGGGCAGAAAATAGTTTTAGCTTTTGTAGTTCATCTTTAAATTACAGCTGTTAAACATAATTGAGTCAGAGATGCACAGTCAAGTTTATTTTCAACAAATGCACAAGGCTGGATTGCCTAGATACATTCAGAGAAAGGGACTCTAACAATAGCTTTTAGCCATATTTAAATATCTGGGGGGGAGGGAGGGGGCGGCCGGGGGACATATTTGTGAGGGTGTGTGATTTTTGTTTGTGGTGGTTTTTTTTTAAACAGCACCGGAGTTACCAGGTACCAGTACAGTCTCTTTTGAGAATTAGGAACTCCATGGAGTTTTCTATGTATTTTAGAAAGCAGGAAGACATCCAGAACATCCTCTTTTTCAAGCCACACTTTGCACTAGCAGATGGAACTGCCCTTGAAGTTGCAGAAGTACTATCTTTTTTAGCTCTAGTACAGTGCCAAAGTTCAAGAATAATATGGAAATTTTGAGTGATGAAATTATAACCATATTTCTTATGGAATTTGTCTTCTGGTAGATTTTTTCTAACATAATTTCCTATCAACACCATACACAATACAGCAGTGAAACACAGTGCTGTAAAAGCAAGTAAGACTGTCTAACTTGAGTTTCCGTTCAATATTACATCCCACCAGTGGGCTTCTACACTCATCTCTTGCTGAGTAAAGTCTTTCCTGTGTTCTGCATATTTTACATCTCTGCAAACATCCCCTTTCTCCCTAAAATTAATTTCCCTTATGTTTTTTCATACTGCAAAAGTATACCTATACACTTCAAAAAGGAACAGAGATCAGAAGTTATATTTTGAAACCATAGATTACACATTTTAAACTGTATAATAGAAAAAGAGGGGTTTTACTACACTAGAGGAACACTGATGATGTGAAGGGATTTCAGAATGTCTTGCAATCAGCAACTTAAAATACTACACATGGTATCACTTCAACACAGTTCATTGGTTCTATCTGGAAGTTTAGAGGAAGGGTTTTGTTTTCCTTTTAAAGTAGCCCTGCCCCAGAGTTCACCATAAATTTAGCCAAACTGAATGTAGTGAAGGAAAATAATGACAGCCCACTCTGATATTATTTCTGAAGACCAAGTCCTATAGTAAAGATAAAATAGCATTGTGTAACATCTTTCTGTCCCTGATGTCAGAGATTTCACTCAGGTGTGTTGAGAACAAACAGGATTTTACTTGAAATGAAAATAATCCAAGTCTTTCTAGAGATAAGCAGGAAATACCCATAAGAGGGGAAGAACTGCCAAAGAAAAGCAAGGTAGAGCAAGGAAGAATTTACAGTGAGAATTTTAACTCTCATTTAAGTCTCACTACTATTAGTGTCTTTCAAATCATTCTTACAGATGTAGATCAAGCAGTGTGAAGCAAATGTACCATGAAAAAATCTACTTTATACCTATGCTTTCAAAAATAATCAGAAGCAACAACCCCACAAAAGAACAAATTCACACAAGACTTCCCATCATTTTGTTTCCAAGCCTTCCTATTGGAATTGTACTTCCATGTGAAAATGAAAACCAAACACCTTATTTACCACCATATAATATTAGTCTTACCTAAACCTGTGTGGGTAAGTTGTTCAAAGAGAGTCCAGCTGTGGTCATCAACATAGTGGTTCTTCAATATCAAGAGCTGACACACATCCCTGGCTGTTATATCACTTGGTACTTCCAAAGTTCTGCTAGTATCATCTTCACTATACACTTTGATTACCTGCAATAAATAAAAACTCTACCCATAAGTTTAATCTTTGCTTTGGTTACTCCATATATGTTGCTCTCTCAACTTCATGACTGAGGCAAGAATCCACACACACAGAATGTAACAAGAAAGGCAGCCATTCCTCTCTAGTGCAATGGCATAATTGAGAACAGAACATCCAAGCAAAGTATATTCCACTTCTAAATTTGGCTACCAGACATCCCTTGCCACTGGACAGACTGGTGCATTAGCTTCAAAAAAAAACGTTAATGGAGAGATAAATAAATGTAGTGAAACTGTTCATTCTTAAGTAAGCTGAAAAAGAAACCACAGAGCATAAACAGTGAAACTCAAGAACTCCATGCCTGCAGAACTGTAGAAAGATTTGATAAAGGAGTTAGTTCAGAGAATGGCAATCGGACTCGAGATGCTCTCAGTCCTGTAGACAATAAAACCAGGAGATGTTACAGAGTGGCTTCAAATTCTGACAAGTAAGAACTGGAGTTCTTGCACACACATCCTCAATATAAAGGGTGTCCAAGATGCTTTTAATTGACAAAATATTCCTCTCAGTTTTTTAATTTATCCATATTCATGAGGATGCAAGACACAACTCTCCTGAAATTCATGCACAAAACCTAAATACCATTGTAAACCCCTCATTAAACAGAAAGATACAAGTTCTTACTGTAAAGTCAAACAAGCCTGTTACTGTCAGTCATTCTTAACAGCTGACTTACTGAATACATGCTCATTTCAAGCATCTAATAAACAACAAGCAATGTATTGTGCCCTAACTTGTCAAGGCAGCTCCTTCTCTGGTTTCTGCTGAAGTTGGTAGGAAAGTGAGCAAGGAACTCCAACTGTATCTCCTGCCACCTGCATCTCTCCCACCAACAGAAAAAAATCCAAAAATAATTTTTAAAAATCAGGTCCTCTCACTCATGCTTTCCAAACAGCAGATCAAGGAAAAAGGACTCCATTTGTAAACTACACTGAGATTTTAAAGCACACCGATGGCCTTACTCCTGTCCAAAAACCTATTTTTCTCAGTGGAACTAAACAGATACAGCAGTTTGGTTCCAAACTTTGGCCATGCACATTAAATGAGCATGAAGTCCATGATAATTTGCTTTAATATTGCATCTAATAAATGTAGACAGGTCAAGAGTTCCACACGATATGCAGCCACCCTTGCCACAACACCAATCTTCAGGATATGGCAAACATTAAATTCATGCTCTTGAAGTGCTAGAAAATCTCTCCCTACTCACGAATCAACCACCTCGAGCTGAGTCTTTCAAGGGAATTAGGCAGACCTCGAAGAAAGAAGATCCAAGTTTTCCATGGGCCTAAGCTGCAGCCTAGTATTTCCATTTAATACAAAAGGCAAAAAGACCACACTGCTAGTGAATTTAATACTGCCAAAGCAGCCATGGGGAGTGGCTATGGTTGGTTTTGTAAGATGTCTATGCTTTGGCAGTGTTCCCACTGCTAAGCAAGAGAGACCAGCAGCAATGCAGCCTGCTTGCAGCAGAGTCTGGTTCCACACACACAACCTAAAGTCCTACTCCAGGCACACAGAAATTATGTTTGGCCATTCAGGATAAACCAGCATGAATTATTTAAATTCCTGAAGTATTTACAATGATTCAAAGATGAAACCAAAGGTGTGTGTGGCAGGGTGCAGAGTGAATGGGTTGGAGGGCTGTAGGGGTGACCAGACAAAACAGTGTCCCATCACCTTAAAATAGGTCGTGCTCTGGGCAGCACTGAAGGTCAGAGACAGCTTCATTGGTCTCTCCAGCAGGTCTTTGTTAGGCTGAACCTAAAGGATTTTACAGACTGAAATGCCAGAAAGGAGAGACACAGTAGAGAAGGGGAAAGCAAAGGAAAGAACTGAAGCAATTTTCCAAGTATTGATGATTGTTCTAAGTCCCTTCCAGCTGAAATATTCTATTCTGTTTCCCAATATTCTTGCAATAAAGCCAGGGTGGGAATCCATGTGAGCACGCTGGCTAGGGACTCTATGGCACAGAGCAGCAACTGCAGTTTTCCCCAGGCACTCATCAAGTTCAGTGATATGCTTGTTTTACAGCAAGAGCACGTACAGCCCATGCTGAGGCTCTTGACGGATATTTTAACAGAAATTCTTTTTAAAAGGGTTAAGAGTCGCAGTGCAGATGACTTCACTCTTATTGCCAAAGAAATAGAAAAAGAGTTTTTAAAATGCTGAAGACGGCAATGCAAGTCATGATAATGAGCTGCCTGTGGCCATTCACCTCGGGGAGCGGGAAGCCTTGGAGGTGGCCTTGGACTACTGGAGCTCAGCTAAAGCAAAACAAAACAACACAACAAAAAAACAAGGAGAAAAAAACCCAGTTTATATTCTCTGTGAGTATTCTCACTCAGCTTTCTCAGTGTAGAGAAACAAATCCTGCTCAAGTCTAAGGTAACACATCACCCCAGCTCACAGCTGTGATGTGGTACCTTGTAAAACTCAAATGCTGTGACATTTTTCTCTTCCTTGCAAGGGATTCAGATGCAACAGAAGACAACAGTCACCTAATAGACTCTTATCAACTTCTGTCACACATTTTGCTTAATGAATTGGTGTAAATCTCATCAGTTAGAGTGACCTCTGAGGGTTGTTTTAATTAGAAGTTGCTCAGTATGCACTTTGTGCTGTGTTTGAAGAAAAGTCTCTTGTAAGATTGCTGGGAATGTACTTATTCCAAGGGGAGTGAATCAGATGAAAGAAGATAAACTCAAAACCCCATTTTTCCTTGGAAATTTGTTGCAATACTTCTCTTCCTAGAAGCAGAGGATGCTCTAAGAATTAAAGCATGGCAGAGCTATGCTAAAGATGCAGCTATGCTGACCTCCTATAGAAATAAGTAAGCTTGAGTGATCACTTTATTTTTATTAGTGGTTCTCACTATGCATTTGGCTGGCCTGTCATCTCCACTTTCTTCCATTTTTTTTCCTCTCAAAAATTTCTCTGAGAAGTAGCACACAAGAAAAGAGCTGCTAATTGAGAATAAGCTCTCCTTACAGTCTTCATTACCCTACACTCTCAAACTTTGTTCCAAAGCAAGCTGTTTTACTTCCCTTGACTATACCTATCAGTAGACAGAAAAAGTTGCCTCAGCAGCACTGAAATCTTCTTTCCGGCCTAGTTTATAAATACATGACTTCAGTTCTTCCCAAGGGTAGAAGAAGAAACACCTCAATAGCTTCTATTTAAGTCACTGGAAGTAAGAAATAAGCAGCACCAAGATCTTCCAAAAAGAGGAAAACACCAAGCTCAGCATGACAAGCATTAATCATTTTCACTGCCTAGGGGAGCAGGCAAAGAGGTACAGCATTTCTACATGTTCTCTTTCAGTTTTTCAGTGTACTGAAAATCCGCCAAGATCCCAGAATTATGTGCAGTGCATCTTTATTCCTCCAAAAATTATTTTTATAAGAACTGTTGCTTCAAAATAAATTATTGTTTGTATTTCACTAATCAAATGAGTTCAGAATGTAAAATAAATGTTGACAAATACAATATAATATTTAACAAAGGAAAAGAAAAAGAAGACCGTAGTTTTTCCAATAAAAAATAACCTAAAGAAGCAAAAAATCAGAAATTGTTTCAAAGGATAAGTAAAAGAGCACATAAGGTAAGTAGTGTGGGAGGAGGGAGGAGAAAGAGAAGCAAGGCTGGGCTCCCCCGAGTCTTCTTCCACACTCAACCATCACCTCCACTACAATAATTAAATAATCTGTCCATAGTCTTTCAAGAGAGGATGTCCAAGTCTGATTCTTCAGAATCTTCATGCCATCTGTTTCGGAAGTTCCAATCTGCAGAAACAGCACAAACATATGCCCTGCACTGAGGAATTTAAAATTTCAAACCAGTCCTAACGTGTGAAAAAAGCCAGGTAGAACCACAGAAAAAGAACCACTAGCACACAGGTTCCATATTTAGGTGCCTACACCAATATGACGTGACATTTATATGATCCTTAATGCTTCTGTATAGCCACTGACACAGTGGGTAGTCAGCACCTTTAAAAAAAAAATCAGGCTACTTTTATTTATAAAGATAAAAGCACCTAACTTTAGCTTATGGTTTCTAAAATTATTCCCCCCTCCCCCCAAATAAAACACTGCACATTTTTGTACTTTCATTATCATTTCAGTCACATTTTTGTTAAATGCAGACTTATTGTATGCAAAATCAGGCCTTAAAAAGTCGTACACTCCAGGGTGTCACACTTCTGAAATGTTGCCTGATACTCCGCTAACCCCTCCCTTTAGTGTCACCAACCAGGCTATTTGCCTGCAGCATTTGTTCTCCATCTCCCAATCCTGCTGCCTGCTAGACAAAGTTTTTTGCTAATTAGTATTGGCAAAGGGTAGGGGAATTTGGAGTATATTTTAACTACAATGGAGGTACTTGGAAATTTCTAGCATTTTGAACTTGTTTACGACTTCTAGCAATAATCTGTCTCGGTTTTAGTGAAAATCAGCAAAATTCTGCATTCATAAAAATATTTAAGAGGTTAACTCATTACTTTTGTTAGAAACAAATAGTATGTTAGTAAAGTTTACTGTTTTCTTTATCAGCTGTGAATGCAAGATTTCCCCTTTAAATATCCCAGTCTGCAGTTAAACTGTCAGCTTCCAGTATTTCCTCCAAAGGGAAGATTTCCAGGCCAAAAGGATTCACACAGTTTGCAGAAATCTAAATCTGTCATTAAAACAAGGTGCATACAATGTTCAACTGTAGACGTCTTGGCTTCTCATTTGGAACACAGTATAGCTTTAAGAGGCAGAAGGAACACTGCTCCTATCTATATTCTGTCTTGCAACAAAACCAAAGTGCAAGAGAAGGAAGAGCAAAGTCTAGGAAAATTGACTACCTTTCCTTCCACAACCTAGAAAAACCTCATACTTTTTCCATAATCTAACCTTTTTTAAAATGTCATTTCAAAGAGCAAAAATATTGTTAATTTCCAGCCTTTATTCCAATCAAAGACCATGGACAAGGTCAGATTCCCTAGCAATTAATAAATTTGTTACTTCAAAACACAAAGAATTTTTTTAGACCAAAATATTCTTTTAGAAGATATTAAAAAACTCGTTAAATTTCACGTTAACTGTATGCATCTATTATCAATTAAAACCATTTCTACTTATTTTCTGTAATAATCTTCTGTGGCACTATATTTACTATGGCACTATTACACAGCCCACAGAGTCACTCCCTTCCCTCAGACTCCTGGTACAAGCTCCATGCCCTGCCTAATCCAACCATCCATGACAATCCCATGAATGAAAAAATCATACCAAAAATAGAAATTCAACAGCAATGCAAAGAAGTAACAAAAATTACTTTATATTACCTATGGTAAAAAAGGTCCAATTCTTACTTTTAAAGGACATACTTGTCACCTCACTTTGGGCAAGTCAGCATTAGTCCCTCAGTTTCGTTTTTGCAAAATGGGGTGGGGGGAACTGAAATCTGTTCCTGTACAGCAAGGTAACAGATTGAACTCGTTAAGATTTGTAAAGCACTTATACCTCCTCACATAACTACTGCTTTAGATGTGTAAATATGTTGTGTTATAAAAAGGGAGGTTAAATTATGCAGATCTCCAAATTGTAATAGGCTATGTGTAAAAATATACCAGCAAAGTTCTTTCAAACAAAGGTTATGACAATCACATCGTGATACTGGAGAAAATGGCAGAATGAGGACAATACTGACGTGCAATCACGGCAAAGACAATGTCAGTAAAACTGAAGAGAAACAGAGTTTGAAAGACACAACAGGGAAGTTAAAATACAAATATCATTATTTAAGCCTGAATTTGATACATTCAATTTTACAATATTGGTCAACAGAAACAAAATATAGCTATAAATAGCAATAAAATAGTTATAGAAGATTTCATTTCCCTGTATAAAATTGAACAAAAAGGCAAAGTCTAGAGAAAGTCACTGCCCCATTTTGGAAAATTAACTCCTAGTACAACTACTTTTAGAGCAGAAAGTGAGATTATTGTAAACTATATGAAAATTAGATGACACTTGGTCCAAAAAATACGATAACTGAAGAATTAAATAACAACATCAAAACTGTGAAGTTCAGCATCCTGTAAATAGAAATAGCAGTAATAAATAGATTAAAAGGGAAAGATTTATCCCCATTAACAGCCATTATCACAAAGGACCAAATAAGGAATGAGAAATACAAAGGGATCTATAGAGGTAAAACCCACAATAAACTCCTTAAAAAGAATGCACATTATTTATAAGTAAAGTTAGATGTGGATCAAACAATTTATTTAAATAGAGAGTGTCAAGTTAATCTACCTTACCAAAATTTTTTTCAGACTATGGGGACTCCAAACAAAAGCAGTGTAAGAGATATTTCAAATACAGCTGTTAAGATGTGTGTAAATAACTAGGAAGTTGTGAGGAAATTTAAATATTGTCAGCATAAATTTAAAATAATACACTTCCATGGAACAGCAGAAATGAAAGAAAATTAGCAGACTTGTCAAATGATTAAGCTGTCAAAGGAGCACTTATACAAGATAAACACACCACGAGCAGCTAAATCATTTATTTGCATTAATTATTCACAACGGATATGGAAGAATAGGCTCCCAGATCTAGTCTTTCTAGGTGAAATAAAATTGTCAGTTTAAATAGAGGGAACACGGAAATCAAAAAGCAAATAGTTAACAGGAGGTTATACAGTCTAACATTTAAAGAAACTTAAATGGCAAACATCAGCCTATCCTAGCACCAGTAGAAACGGAGGCTTAGGCTCCATCTATCACTTCACGTGATGTGCACTGAGTATTAACTTCTGCTCAGATCTGAAAAAGTGGAAAAGCCCAAGGGCTATTTCAGCAGATTAACTTTGGGATATCGCTTTGTAAATCTGTGAGCCACCAGTGCCTGTCAACAGGCAGGTAAGAAAGAATCCACTAACATCACCTGAATCTGTCTCTTCCTAGAAGAAAATCTACTCTTAAATTTATGAAAACTTTTCTCCATCTTGTTCATAGCAGTTCCTAGAGTGATTTAGAGTAATCATCATAATTCTGAAAAATCTCAGTGGGGTAATGCAGTTTACACTGATTGGTATCAATAACTTTTCCCAAGACCTTCAAAAGAAGAGCTATAATGAAAATTAAACAGTTATGAAGAAAGATACTTCAAAATAAAGATGAACTTGGAATGCACATTTCATTTTTAGAATAGCTGTCTATAGCCAAGTAATTTCAGACTCTTACTCATATTAACCCTTAAATCAGAGTGGAAGACATTTTTTATCATGTCTTACTAGCCACGATAAAAATAAGTCATAGTTATTTTTCATTACATTATTAATGCTAACTTTATACATTAACACCTGACACAAGGCTATTTGCAAAACTTCTTGGCGCTGGGAAAGGCAAATGATTCCCTATTCCTGTCCTCTTAAGAGTACCAGTTAAAGAGAGCTAATCCAACTTAGGTCCCTTCTCAACTCCAGTGCACAGTATGCATGACTTTTCAATTAATCTAAACCCAATATATGGATGAACAGGAAGGCAAGAGAGTTTTACACCTTCCTCGCCACTAAAAATAATTAATGGTGAAATTTCTGTGAAACTTGGGTAAAATTCTTTATACAAGGGGAAGTAATTTCAAAACTCATTTGAGACCATAACGTAATCCAACCACTGAGTAAGCGTACACAAGCTATTGTCCCTCAAGCCAAGCATCACCACTTCTTAGTGCTGGAATCACAACACTCTTTCATATAGTTCAGCTTATACAGTCCACCCAATACAGCTCAGTTGTTTAGGCTAAATGTACATGCTTTATGACCCATTATCTTCCCTCAGAGCTACCTTATTATTTATCATTAAATCCACAGAAGATTGCGAAAATAACCAGCAAGGTACAAAAATTGTCTTGGTCATGCCTAAGGGTTTCATATTTTGCCCCCAAAGCAAGCCCTTTCTGATAAAAGTTAAAAAAACTTATTGTTTGACTTAAAGAGATTAATATTCAGACCAAACTTGATTATTCAGGTTAATAAAAGTGTATGTTCACATGAACTTTTCTTCATGAAAAGTTAATTTAGTGGAGGTGATCAGCTTATTAGCCTTATTAGTAAACTTACAGTATTAATATCTTCAGTCCTTCATTTCCACACTGCCTGCTAAGTCTTAACTTTAAAGAGCTTTTATATATTTAATAGTAATACACAGGTTTACATTTTACTATATACAATAGGAATATTTAGAATGCACTTACCATAGACAGATGGAAAAATATCCAGTTAGGCTAACTGGACTTAAAAAGAGGGATGGAACAATCATAGTGTGGATTCAAAAAATCTGACTTAAGAAGGCACTTCAGTATTTCTTTTTTTAAAAAAACAAAGTTTGTCAAATAGAAAGTGAACAGAAAATGAGAAAAGTTACCAGTGCAACAGTATTTTTATCCCCCAACCTAGAAATACGGTAGAAATTATCCACACGCTTCCCTATTTTCCAAAGAACTCATGTCTGAAGATAGAGGGAGAAAAAAAATTAAATACAAAGCCACTAAAATACACTTCTGGTTTTTGTTTTCTGTGTACAACCAAGATGAGGGCAAAATGTTATCAGCCTCATGTTTGAATAGCTTGTCCCTATTTATGTCAAAGCACTAACATTATTTAAATGAGGCTTTCTGTATTTAATAGTGCAGTTTGTCCAACATATCCTTTGGTTGTCAGAGATAAATAGAATGCTGTGTTCCAGCACAAGAGAAAGCAAATCTGTTACTGCCGCGTTCTGGCTGCAGTCTATGTTTCTGAAGAGATACCAGCTATAAAAAGAAGTACCTATTGTTTCTACCAGGTTTTTCACACCATGTTGCTGGTTTCTCAGTAGAGCAGATCTCTTGCAAAGCTGAGAAAGACCAAGTCTCTGAATAACACTGTTAAGAGACCAATTAGCTTTCTATTTCCTTTGCAGCAGTCCTGAAATAGATTTTTTAAATAAGAAAAAAAAGGAGAACAGATTTTTTCTTAAAACTCTCTTTCACTTTGGTCATTTTAAAGAGAAGTTTTGGCTTGAACTGTAACACAGCTTCAAAGAGAAAAATGCCTTTGTCATCAACTATATCAACTGTGTACTCCCATGCAGGTCACTAGAGGAGAAAATAGCGTAGACTCTAAGACTAAGAGAAGTTTAGATTTTTAGCTAAAGAAGATACAGTTTGGAAATTTTCTCTGTATTTCTGGAGTGGTACAAAGAATGTCCAGAGCCAACATGGTAAAGGCCATGTAGGGCAACCCACTGTAATAAATGGTTGTTTTACAATGCTGAAATACTTTGCCACTTGGTATAAGACAAAAAAACTTGCTTTGCTGGGTCAGACTACAACATCCTTCCAGTCCAGTTCTGTCATCTCTGGGTATCTGTTTCTAGTCATCAGTGGAATATAAGAGCAAGGTTTAACTGTTGTAGGATAGCTATTCTGACAGAACATGTTATTTCTCAGTGCTTGTGAACCTTTTTTTTCATTCACATAGCACTGTTCCCTCTCGCCAAAGCATAAAATCCAAATAAAGAATAAATCCTGCAGTAAAGCTAATAAGTCTACTCAAACCACGTACAACCTTCAACTATACACTGTTGTGTTATTACAGATTTGTCTGCATATTTTGCGGACAAATCCAAACCCCTAAAGGAACAGAAAAAGAGATGAGGGGCATCTGGGCATGGAAATCAGGCCCTGTAACTGTTGGGAAAAATGTAACAGTCACCAAATGCAGCAGACTAAAACGAGTGAAAAAGTGAAATAGGAAGATAGTAAGTGGGTGATGTAGTAAAAAGGGGGTAATAATTTCAGAAATTTAGTCTGTTTTGATAATGTTTACCTCTAATCATTTGTTCTAAAATGAAAATGAGATATGTAGACTGAGCAGTCTTCAGTCTTACAGGAAAACTGAGAAGGCAGCAGCACATTTCCCATCTCTACGCAAGTTGTGATACCCTACATTCAGAGGTCTGCTGGGTTGTCTGGCTGCTGCTTCGCTTGCCCACACACAAGCCATGTTCATATTACCATAAATGCATGCATTTTATTTCTGTTATGATCATCCTACAAGTCTTGTCAAACAGGATACCCAAAAAAACGGTGACAGACACCAATCCAACAAGTTACAGTCAACAGGACCAAAAGAAAAATGACAACATTGAGGGCTTGCATATGCAGCTGATGGTTATGATGAGTTATTGAAGTCTGGCTGTCAGGCTAATACAAGACAAGCTGAGGGCTCCAATTGCTATTTAGTCTAGATATCATTTAATTGCTAACCTCTTGGAGAAGGGAATTAACTAGTTCAGAAAAGCAGTCTCAGTGGTCTAAGAAAAAAGCACAACACTATGTTAGGGCAAAGGTTGTCGGTAGAAGTGATACAATAGGCAACAAGAGTGATGAAAAGATTGTGAAGAAATCAGAATGCAATAAAGAATAGTGGGGGGAAAAAAAGGATTCTAGTAGAAAATAAAGGAAAAGTATTAAGGGTGTCAACTGAACACCTCCTCCCAAATCTCAGTCCTTCATATGAATTTTAGTGGTGCCAAACAAAAAAGGTATCAGCAAAAACACAAACTGCAAGAAGTTGCAACTGCAGGGATGTGCAAAGCATGGGAAAGAAAGGAACCAAAGATGTCTCTCCAAGTTAACATTTTTGATGCCTAAGCATGAGTTTTGGTGAAGATATTGATCAGCAGTCCAAGACAGCCATTTGGATCTGCCAGAAAAAGGAGATGAAATATGAGAACTATGATGAAATATGAGATACATGCCAAGAGCCTATCAACTCTGAGTCAAGAAGGTGAAACGTGTGTTCTTGGAAAGTGTAACTTGAAGTTTGACTCGCCTTGCTTTGTACTGTTCCCAAGGCACCCATTATAAACTGTACTGCGGCAGAGTAAATTTGTTTTTATATAACTACTTTAAACTGTGAAAACCTGGTTGCCTTGAAATAATGTAAACATAAATAAAGGGTTGAAAGCAACAGAATAAGGACAACATCAAAACAGAAATTTTAGGAAGTCACTACTAGTGTGAGAGACTTAGATGGACTGGAAGTGGGCTAAAATTTCCAGTGTTACCTCAGAATTATATTGGTTCAGGTGTTTTGATCTGTGGTGGGTTGACATTGTCTAGACACCTGGTGGCCACCAAAGCCACTCTATCACTTCCCTCCTCAGCTGGACACAGGAGAGAAAATATAACGAAAAGCTTGTGGGTTGAGATAAAGACAGGGAGAGATCGCTCACTAATTACTATCACAGGCAAAACAAACTCGACTTGGGGAAACCAGTTTTATTATCAATCAAACCACAGAAAGGCAAGGACAAATAAAACTAAATCTTAAAACACCTTTCCCCACCCCTCCCTTGTCCCAGACTTCAACTTCATTCCCAATTTTCTCTACCTCCTCCCTGCCACTGGTGCAGCAGAACAGGGAACACAGGTTGCAGTCAATACGGCACACGTTGTCTCTGCTGGTTCTGCATCCTCAGGGAGAAGACTCCTCACACTCTGCACTTCTTGCAGCGTGGGTTCTTACAGGCCCACAGGTCCTGCCAGAGCCTGTGCACTGTGGGCTTTCCACAGGTGTCACAGCCTTCCTTGGGCATCCACCTGCTCTGGCATGGGGCCCTCCAAGGGTCTGCAGGTGGATCTCTGCACTGCCATGGTCCCAACATGGGGACAGCTGCTTCACCATGGTTGGCACGATGGGCTGTGGGGGAATCTCTGCTCCAGTGCCTGGAGCACCTCCTCTCTCTCCTCCACTGACCATGGTGTCTGCAGGGCTGTTCCTCTCACATGTTCTCTCTCTCTTCTTCTGCTGCAGTTGCACAGCAACCTTTTTCCCCTTCTTAAATATGTTATCCCAGAGGCACTGCTGATGATGGGCTCAGCCTTGGGAAATGAAGGTCTGCCTTGGAGCCAGCTGGCATTGGCTCTATTGGACATAGAGGGAACTTTCTAGAAGCTTCTCACAGAAGCCACCTGTGTAGAGCCCCTCTCCCCCTGCTACCAAAACAGTGCCATGCAAACCAAATACATGATCAAACAGTCATAACTTCTTTAGGTCATTAAGGTAGCTGTCATTTTGTTGGGTTGGTTTTGCCTCTGTTCCTGACCAACAGGCAGAAAAAAAAGGAGTGGGGAAAAATGGGGCATGGGCAGTACCTATAGCAACTGCATGAAAATGAGGAAGAGAGCATGTTTAAATATGAATAATTCCTTGGTTCAACGTAGTGAGTTTTCTTTGCATTCACTGATGTAGCTTCAGTTTATCAAAAGTAAAGAAAATTTTCTAATTTTTCAGGTACTTGCTTATGTATTATAGCACATTGAAAGTAACACGTAACACACATAGAAATAAGGGAAATTTGATCTTTTGCATAAGACTCACACCAACACCTTGTGTGCTGTTTGTTGAGTTTCTCCCTTCACATACAGCAATGCAGCAAAATCAGTATGAGGTTTACTTTAGCAGAAATAGCTATTCAGCAATTGTGGAAGGTATCTTTTCAGCTTTATACCGGCTAGCGCTTGTATTTCAATGCCTTAGAAAGCCTCGAGCAGCCTTGAGAGGTAGCACGGGCAATCTAGCACTTTAGTAGCTCTAAAATCGGTACCTGTATCAGCTGCAGAGCAAATACCATCAGCAGAAGCAAAGAGGGAGAAATATAGCTCCCTGCTCGCTCAATTCCCTGCAGTTAGAAGCCTTCAAATGAGACAGACGACCAGAGGTGTTTACAGGAAGGTAGCTGAGCTGAGAGAGGGCGTTTGCCTCCCCTCGACCATCTTTTATTCGGAGAAGGGGAAAGGGGATGACTGGGGGCGGACCCGGGGTGAGCGGCCAATCAGACACTGCTGAAGAGTCTGAGTTACATTTGGCTTTGCCCGCGCTTGGAACAAAGGAACTCGGAGCACATGTCTTTGGGAGGGGGGAGGGGAAGCTCAGAACAGGCAGCAACAAGCAATAGCTCTTGATATACTTCAAGGCTAGATAACACAGTCTGAAGGTCAAGTTCTGACTTCTTGAAGCCTAATTTATTCAAGAGGAGACTAAAGTACTAGAGCTAGAAAATGGCCAAGCACTTTCTTCAATTGATGAAAAAGCTGGGTTTTTTTCCAAAGGATTTCTGCCCACAGAAGAGGATTATGAGCAGAGTAGGGCACTAAACACTGCCAATTTCCTTGGTTACTATATGAAGAATGTTAGATGTTCAAAGAAAGCAAGAAGAAACTGAAAAACATATCAAAGATCTGTTCAAGAACTGAAGACAGAGAGGAGACAAAGTGCAACGTTAATTGTACCACTAAACCTTGTCAAACTATACAAAGGACAAGTAATGGCCAAGTGTATTAAACCACTGAGATTTTAAAAGACTTTTTAAAAAGCTCTGTGCACTTACTACTCACCCTGTCATACACACATACATCTCTATCTACCCTTCATGGCAACTATGCAGCATAGTGCTGTACATTTGAAATTTCAAGATCATTGATGATTTTGTGTACAAAATACTCTGAAAAATTTGATTGCTTGAAGAGACTGGAATGTCAAAGGATAGAAAAAAACCTCCCTTTCCCTGCCTGTACCTGAACCATAGGATCTGCTAAAACTAGTCCCATTTTGATTTCATTTATGCATGTGAGATCATTTTTATACACAATAAAAACGGTAGGAAGCTTTACTGGTTTCATGGTAGTCAAAGCAGGAACTATGATTGGTCAACCAATATGTGATGGCTATACCAGAATCCACTTTTAGATGCCTGCTTGAGTATAATGACTACATATTCAGTGCAAAAACTGGTCTAAAACTCTTTTTAAGAACAGTATCAGATCTAGATTTATTTGGTCTACATCGTAAGGAAGGGGATGAGTGCTGCAATACCTTCCCTTGAGGAGGCCCTGTCAGTAGTTTTCTCCTAAACAGTCCCTGGACCTAACCAGAGTTCTTCCACAATGACAGAAAATGCTGGTCTGCCACCCTCCTTCTTCCCTCTCATCCATAATTGAATCACTAGCCTCTCCTCATCCTCTGTCACAAGTAGGTAACTTAATTTAATATCTGCAAGTACTGTACCACAGAAGACTGAATTTTAGGCAGTTTATCAATCCTTTCAGAGCTAACAGGCTCCCTCAAACAAGTATCTCAGGTAGATGCTTACAAAGATAGTTTCACAGAGTTTAATGTTTTAGGAGACAGCAGGAATTCCTGATCTCCCCAAACAAACTGCAGCTATTTTAGCACACATTAGATACACAAAGGTGGCAAGACCTTTCTGTAAGCCTACATCCTGGCTGGGCCTTCTAGCAATCTTAAACGTAAACTTCTTTCAAAAAACACACTACCATTCTTCTGAATGCAGTTTGGGTCTCTTCCCATTCCCATATATATTCCTCCTTCTCAAATTGCCTCAACTCTTTTTCTGGCTCAAACCCTTTATTAAATTTGTATCAAACTCTGAAGATACAGAAGTAGCCTATCATGATGCTTTATCCTAGTAATTTATATCTAAGACATAATTCTACACTGAATTTCGAGTCGCACCCATCCTAATAATTTACCTATAATTTTCCCCATTACCTTCTCTCAGATCCCTCAATAATTCATTAAAGAAAATATTCCATTTTGAATAAAGACTTTAAATTCAAATATTTCACCTCAACCACGACAGTTTTTCTGACCACTGTTCCTTAAGCCTTTAAAGCTCACTCAAGTCCATCTCCCACTCTCTCCATCTCTAAGAAACCTCTCAGCTGTCTTCAAAACTTTGCAGGATGCTGCCCTTTTATTACTGTATTATAGAAATATTTTATTACTGTATTAAAGAATCAAAGAATCCTAGAAAGGCTTGGGTTGGAAGGGACCTTAAAGATAATTTAGTTCCAATCCCCCTGCCATGGGCAGGGACACCTTCCACTAGACCAGATTTCTCAAAGCTCCATCCAACCTGATCTTGGATTATAGTATTTATTATTGTATTTCTTTTATTTCTATTATTGTACTTCTTTTATTTCTATTATTGTACGAAAGAAAAAAAAGGGCACTGGTGTTGCTTTTGCATTTTTAAATTACTATTTTTCAAAATGTCCTTATGAAGTGATGTTTCATACATGAATGCTTGGTCTGCATCCAGTAATTTTATAAAAGGTATCCATTTAATGACACCATTATCATGTCACTTAAAGTGCCTTATGTAAAATTCCTGGATTAGCACATTGGCCTTTCATCTCAGGGATCCAAACGCAAAACTGAAAAATTACTTTCATGCTCTTAGCCTTGCAGACAGACATTACCAATTCTCAGTACAATTTGGCTTAAGTGACCATTTTTCCTTGGGGGAGGGATAAGTGTTGATTAAAGCAGCATGTGATTTTGGGCCAGAAAAATAGATGGAATAAAGATGCAAGAGAATCTTGAAATTTGCATGCTTACACCAGTCCTAGATTTGAGCAATCTAAAATCACATCTTCATTTTCTGATCAATATTTCTTCCACTTAAAAGACACTACAAAATCTCTTCAAAAATTGCTGGAAATTATTCAGCAGCAATACATATTGACTGTGTACACAATGCTTTTTATCAGCATCTGACCTAGTGTGCTACGAACTTCTCAGCTGTTGTGGAAAAATACTACAGTTCTCTGTTTACATGCCTTGTATACAACATCAGGTGCCTAAATCTTCCACTTACCACGTAACAAATCTAATAGACTTGTGAGTGTTTATATTGAAGAAATGGTTGGTCTTTGACTGTAAAACAATGTCTTGAACGCATTATGACCTTTCAAATCTAATTTTTCTTAAGTACTTTTAGAGGAGTACGATGTTATTCATACAAAAGATAAAAACATTTACTCTGTGTTGGATTCACTATATGTCTGGTCTATCCATACCATAAATCTGGTTGTGATAGCACTCAACATACATAATTCCACATGCTCATTAAGCATGTAATTTTCCCATCTGTGTTACAAGACCCCTTGGAATCTAAACAAGGCCTGGTAGCTTTAGTTAAAAATATATTACTTAAGAATAAAACGCATCAACTCTGATAAGTATTGGACAAAGTATATTAGACATTTTGAATGAAAACGAGAAAACCCAAGTGTTCAAGAAGTTGGTAGAACAGTCAGATTAGGTCAGATTAGCACATTGACAATGCAAAATTTTACCTTTTGTGAGATGGAAAAAGAAAGACCTGTAATTTTTGCAGTACCACAATTAAACTAGACTTCTTACACAATTACCTATTACATGAATTTAAGAAATAATTATTTGGAATGATTGATACTCTAAAACAATACTTCATGAGCTAATGTTTAAGTTTCTCTTGACTATGTAGTGTTAATATAACAATTCTAGTTTTCCAGGTCCTTCTAGTGCAACAAAAATTAGAAATTGCACTACTTTAAGTCAAATGTTCTAATGTCCGTGAGAAACAAGAACAAACTTACACATGCATGTATGTCACCCCTTACCAGCATGGCTCTTTCTTGCCTACCTTTCTACCTTCTCTTCCTCCAGTATTCTAGTTCTAGAAATAAAGGTATTGCTACACAAATAACAAAGCCCCTTCTGAAAAGGGAAAAAAGATACTTTCAGAAGGAAATTCTATGTGCACAGATAAAACCATCACAAGCCTTAACAGACCTATTAAATTTGGCACACAGTGAGACCTCAGTGAGGACACATGCCTTCAAGAATTTTTTGGAAGGGTGTGTAACCCAATAGCTACCAACCTAAAGCAACACTCTATGCTGCTTCCTCCTACTGCTTCCATTAATTTTATTTTGGGCTTACAAAGCACATAGATAAAGAGAAGTAAAGCCAGCAACTGTTGGCAGCTAATTTGATAGCAGCATGAAAAAAAAAAAGAGAGAGAACGTGCAGAAAATTATCTTACTGTGAATTTGTCAAAAGAGAAAAACTCTCGTATTTTCTCAGAAAATGATTCTTATCTTTCGACATCAAAAAAAGAAGTATCAATCCATTGAAATATACACTACAGATAAAAATGAGTTTCCTAGCCTTCTGAATGCTAGATTGAGCAAAGTTACACCTCTCTCCTCCCACACAGCACCAAGTACTGCTGTGTGCATACCAGAGGAGTCTAACACAACTACATGCTGCAAGAACAAAGACCTTCCTCTTCTAATATACAATAACAAAACCCAGACAAAAATAAAATAACTATGACAACTGAAGATTTGAGATCTGTGTTAGGGGTAGGAAGAGAGGACTGGCAGGTAACCACAATACTGAGAGGATGAGATCTGAGAAGTTAAACCACAATTTTTAAAGGAGTCTTTTTGAGACATGTAACAGCAACATTGCGAATTGTTAGATAACACTGTGTAAGAGCACACCTTGCACGTATCTAAAAGTTACTATACCAGAAAAGTAGTATATTATCATGCTATTAAGACAGCAGTATAATCTAATCCGTACCAATCAATCCCAATAAAACTGTATGTTCACTGGCTCTCGCGCCAGCTCAAACAATGAAATAATATAAATTAATACTATATATCCCAAATCAATGGAAGTTCTGTGTTTATATACTACTTTAGACCCACTGGACTTATGCCATAAATATATGCTGCATTCCACGTCAACTGCTCATGAGAACCATTTAATACTGTAGTAGTATTTCAGTGAACTTTCATTTTTCACAATGCTGCGACATTAAAACCCACTGAGTAACAGAAGAGTCCATTAACAATGAGTCAAGCATATTATGCAGCAATGAAGTTTTGAAAAATATCTACACATTTACAAAATAAATCGAACTAATTAATAACTTACAGCTTGTTTGAAATAACTTCTCATAAGTTAATATATCTGGCTCAGCAGAAAGTAATATTTCTGTACTTCATTTCCATGTGTATTTTTAACTTCACAGATACCCCCAACGCATTGAGTTACACTAGGCAATCCTAGAGCATACAGATGTAATCATTTTGCATTGCTTACACTTTTTATTGAGGTAACAAAAACAAGGCAAGCTACAGTAGCCATGGAAAAACATTGTACAGTGTCACCCTGGTTCCCAAAATACATGATGGGCCATCCACTATAAAGGCATTAGCCAGAAAAGGTGAGGAAAAGTATGTCATGTTTAAGGCTGATGCAAAACCTGTGGAAGAAGACTCCAGCAATCATCTGTTAGGAACAGTATCGTAGCCTTCAACAGAGGCATACTTTAATGGAATCATGACACTTTAAAAACTACATTAATCTGTAAGAAAAATAATTTCCTGCACAAAGTACAAAATTACAGTAGCAGAGAAAAGAGCACTGGTAAAAAAAAGTCAGTTATGGACACATATATTTGTAAGCAAACATATTTCACATAATGAAATTTTAAAAATCTATATTTATCAGAAAAGAAACATTATTATTACACTAGAGAAATTTTTTAAAAAGTTAAAAAATAAATATAGCCATGTTTAAACATTGTTATCAACACTTACTAATGTCAGAATTAAAAGACTGATTTAAACGCCATACCCTTTTCTGCAGAGTTATTGGCATAACTGCAGGCAATGTTACTCTTCTGGAAGACAAACTCATGTCTGCTTTTCACAGAACTTACCAACCTTCATCCAGGTGATAATATGAAGCAGAACAAAGTAGTTAGCAATATTTCTTGAAACCTAATTCCTCATAACCTAAATATTGGATAGTTAGCACAAAGAAAAGACTAAGGCTCTAGCAATGTCATTCCATTTATGTGAATTCAGTCCTAGTCAAAGCCAATGACAGAACACACCGGGGTAGGACAAACCAGAAATCAACCAACCAAAGAGCTTGAAAACTTTTGTTCTGTCCTTGGAAATGCCCACACTATCTCTTGCTATAAAAATAAGCAGAACAACATGCATTTCTATCACTCAGAGCTTTGTCTTTACTGTCAAAACAAAAAGCAAATCATTAAAGACTGAGTGGTAACAGTCTTGGGGCTTTTTCCTTGGCTTTTTCCAGCAAACAAAATATTCTTCAGCACTTCTGATCTTAGGGTTTCAGGAAAGTAACTGAGCTTAAGAACAGATTTAATGAATCCATGGAGTTTAATTATACAATTCTTAACTATCTTTATTCAAAGCAGAAGAAAAATACAACTTTTACTTTAAGTAATGCAATTACTACCTTTTCAATGCAACCAAGGCCTGAAAAAGTGGCACATAAAATGTTACAAGGAGTGACATTTAAGACTGTTTTATGAACCCAAGTCTTTGATCACCCCCACTCACATGATTATTTTATGTATCAAATATCTGCATAACAAATCTGTTTTTATTGACATGGTTTGACAAAGGAAATCTGTTTTTTGTCTTTCCTCCTTTGTCAAAAAAGGTAACATTTTGTATTGCTTAAAAGATAAGGCAAGCTATAATCTTTTTTTAAAGGTCTCATAATGCACTTAATAGCAGAATTTTTTTCAGCTTTTATGCAGCATGACTAAGCAATAGTCCTGTTGTAAACCAACTTACTAAACAGATGTTAGAACTGTGATATTGGGTATTTCTTTTATAACTCTCAGACAAACAGTTCTCATCAGAAACATTGCTCACTGTAGTTGAAGATTGCAGATACTCCGAAAAAATTATTTGTATTAAGTATTCATAGCATCTTAAACAATAACATGTCAGATATGCAGGGTACTCCATTTCATAGGCAGTCACTGCAAGTATATTATTGACAATAAATCTGATGTATTGGTCCTAGAAGTATTCAGAATTGACTTGGTAAATATTACAACTATCCATACTAAATTTCACTAGACCGTATTTATAGTTTTTTTCCCTCTGTAATTGGAAATGAGAACATTCTTTAGTAATCCCAAAGTATCTAGAAAAGAATCTCATCTCCAAGAAATAAGTAACTGTACAATGACTAGTTAAAAATAAACAATTTGATTTCATGTAATTTTCTGTTTTGAGTTTTCCAGGTGGCAAATACATAAACAAGTCTCTGGCACCAGTAAGATACTTCAGAATCTATGCATTCAAAGCATCTCTTTTCATGCTAAATCACCTTCCTGAAATCCTAAAATCAGTATGGCTTAAGTAAGTTGTGTTGATGAACAACAGGAGCAAGGACCATAAATACAAAAAATACAGCTCCCTCCAAAAACTAAAACCTGCATTGCACTGGCATTTTATCAGCAGCTCTCAAATAGTAATAAAATACCGCCAAGGAATAGGAAGTAAAGACAAATATTTTCCTAAAATTTCAAAACCTGTTGTCCTTGACTGAGACACACAGGATGGAAAAAAACTGATAAGAAACTGATGCCAAGTCACAAAGAGAATTTCTTTAGATAGACATTTGATCCTCGTTGTTAGCTTTAAAACAAGAGCTTCTAATAAAACCATAAACCAATTAAAATACAGCAGATATTACCCATTTCCTTGCCTCAAAATAAAGGTTCAGTTTTAACTTTGACTCCTTTTACATTCAGTTTATAGCAGCAAGAGATCCATAGCAACTAATCTTTTAGGTTTAAGGTATTTATTTAATTTTATTTTTGTCTCTTAAACTCCAGTCCAAGATCCTTACGATTGTTTGGATAAAATAAAAAAGTATTTCTGAGATCAAGTTTAAAGTGTTAATTCTGTAACATTTGGAATTAACATCCTTTTCTACTAGAGATAGCTATGATAAATGTCAAGTGTTTGCAATTAGGTTTTTACCTTTCAGGCACACAGTTTTTATTTCCTGTGGGAATATGTTTTTAAAATTCTATAATATAGCTCCAAAATTTTGCTGTAAGAGTCAGAAAAAAACTTGTGGTACCAGAGCCTGATCCCATAGGCATTTTACTCAAGGAACATTAGACATGCATATATTTGCAGCACCAGGACAAAAAACTCCCTCTACTCTTTTATCCTTGGATCTTATGAAAAAATGTTCGGGTAATAGTGACTGCAGGACTTGCAGCCTTGCATTAGTGACTTTACTGGGAAAGAAACAAAAATAACCCAAGCCTTTTTTCCTTACCCCTGGGTACTGAAGGTCCTTGGCTCTTGAAAGCATGTGCAGCTTTTTGCTCTATGAATAAAATTGACCTATTTGTCTGCAAGGTGAAGCAAAGGCTTATTTTCTTCAGTGAAATTATCTGTATTGTATCTTTTCCAATCAGATGTACAGACAAGACCCATTCAGAAAGTAACCAAAACCTTAAGTGCTGAATTTGACTTGGTAATAAAAATCCAATATTCGAATAATGAAAAGGTTTTAAACAAAAAATACTTCAGTAATTTATGTATACTAGTGACAGCAAACATGGCTGCACCCAAGAGTACTAAAAATAACATTAAGGAATATTTTCTTTTCTTAAATGTCACAAACAGCCATTTAAGAAAATAAATTGAATAAAACACAACTTCTAAGTGCAAGCCTTGCAGAATCACTTCACCATGTGAAAGTCAAGAGGAGTTCTATTGATAAATGTGAGATACAGAAAGGCTTTGAAAGCCAAGTATGCCTTCAGGGAAACATATATAACCACTTTTTTTTTTTCTATAGATAAAAGATTTCACTTGTCCATGGCAGGTTTGCAAGAATTTCACTGGTGCTGGTGGACAGGAAGGAAATCAGATCCAGCTCACTTGCTTGAGAGCTCTGTGAAATGACTATGTTTATGCAGCTTTTCACTCCTATTTTTGTCACTAAGCTACCAGATACAGTTGTGAAAACATTGTGCAGATACTTTTTAGATACTTCAAAATATAAACCACTTCTACTTCTTGCCACTTAAGAAAGCGTGACTAAATGGAGTGGGCAAGAATTGAAATGCCCTTAGTAAATCAGTAACTCCAAGTAAGGGTTTTATAACAACATATGGAATAGAGATATCCTGCTAGAAGAGGAAGGTCAGTGATGTCCTTAAGGCACTGAATATGGAGTCACAGGAGCTGATCTATTCCTAGCTTTGCCAGATAGTATGCAGGAATATGAGCATTTATAGGTAACAAGAGCAAATCAGACTCAGCTTTTGCTTCCGTAGATGAAAAAAAAATCTAGATAATATAAATCCAGTAAGGTTTATAAAAATCTTTGATGCTATTTTTTGTACTTGTCTGAGCTGAGGCAGAAGTTTATTACACAATACCAACATAAATCAGGTAAGTTATTCGTGGTGCTATTTGCACTTCCTTGTGAGAGTGCTCCTGTCTGCCTGGCACAGTCACTTTAGCTCTTTACCAGAAGAAGAGCCCAATAATATGTGAAACACACAGAGGGTGTTTTTTGCACAGGTACACTTAAATACACTTGACAAATAATTATTTTCTTTAAAACCACCCCAAAAAAGAGAGTTTTCAAAGTGATTGAGTTGTTGTTGTTCTACTCATATCATCCCTTATGCAAAGAAAACTAATAGGTCTTAGTCTTCACACAGAACATACAGTACACCCTCTTGGAGGGTCAATAAGGACTGGTGCAGATTCAGTTGCACTAAAACAGACTGGATTACCTGTAAGGCAACACAGACATCATACTGTACCTAGGAACTTCACAAAGAAGTTTGAGCCACAAGGAACATAATGCAGTTTTCTATCCTCGCGAATTTTCCTCACAAACTTGGGGGATCCTACGGCGTTCTTCTGCATGCTCCTTGGAAAGCTTTTCAGCTGCCTATTTCTGTAATCAATAGGTTCAAGCCTGATAGAAAAGCACACTGATGAAGTTCTGTCAGCTGACTTATTTTAAAAAACCCTCACATGGCATGGCCTTCCCTCTCACTACATAGCAGTAAATTCTAGCGATTATGAGAATAAATTCTTGCAAACTTCCAGCTTGTTTCTCAACAGCTGATACCATTTCTGTGCCATTATCAAGAGCTTGCAGCTGTCCATAAACACCAAGTCTTAATGTGGTCAGCAACAGGAGTTATCATAACATAACTAATATAAAAAGGCTATTTATAGCCTAAGAATGCAGTAACTGAAAAATCCCATTCTGATCACAGGACAATCTAGTGTATCTTGATTTCCTGTGGGTATAATATCAAGAAGCTAAAAGATAGACCTACCAGTATGCAGTGTAAGCATACCAGAAACAGGCAGGAACACCTCATCAGTATCCTAATTAGCAGCACAGGCACACCTCTAAGATAACCGATATACATTTCTCTCTTGAGACTTAAGTATTAAATATCATGTACACGATTGGGCTAAAATATGAGCTGATTAGCTGCAAATGAATGTTCTGTGACTGAAACAGGAGAAAAGCAAGTTCACATTGTTACTAGAGCAGAGGTCTAATTTCTTCTCCCTCTTAGTTTCTCCTTCCACGACTGCCCTTCTTGAAAAATTTTTGTTGGCCTGATTAGAATTTTTTTTAAATCTTCCCATTTGATGTGACTCCCATCAGGACTATAACATGAGAGACACGCTTAAATACTCTGTCTTGAAGGTTTCCCCTTCTGTTCATTCCCAAATCAAAAGCAGTCATAAAGGTGTGAATGCCTTTAGAAGTAGCAGCTTTAAATATGGAGACAAACAAGGAGAATATGGGCATTGGTCAACTATTATCTCCCACTTATCATTGCTGAATTTCACCACTTGCTAGAGATACATGTGCCATCATTTTAATAGGAATAATCAACTGCTAGAAAAGTTTGGAAACTGAGCCCTGAAATCCCCAACTGGAAGCTGTACCAGTTACTGCCTCTGCACACACACAAAAAGATATCAGCATGAATGTCCATAACAGGATGCCCTTCCACTGCCTGGGCATCGGCATTCCTGCTGTGAAAGCACCAACAGAAAACTATGATCCTAAAGATACTCATCTAAGTGATCTGCAGATGTTAAGACAGAGATACCTGTTGTCCTCTACTACACAACATGGTAACAAGGGTGAGAGATCTCAGGGTTATTGTCAGTTTCTATTTCTATTTCTGTCCTTTTCTTATAGGGAAACTGAAAGCAGAAAGTGAAGCATGATATAAGCAGGCACCTTAAAAAATGAGGAGTCCTTTTCCTGTCCTAACAGTGACATCTCCAATTGATCCAGTTTTCATTACAACTCCAGCTTGATCTCTTAATTACACTGGCACGGCATAAAGATTACCACTGGAAAGAGTTAAAAAGATCATGAAGCAAAAATCATGAGGGAACAACCATACTGTATTAGTGGCTCCGGAATTATCATGTGAAAGAACAAGTAAGTCCTCAGTTACCTATTGTAAATAGATACAAGAAAAGATGAATGTATAAAGAATATTAAATTATTTTATCAATCACAAATATTCAATACTATTCTACATGCATGATCAAGTTCATTCCACCTGGTGAAAACTAACCAGGTTCAACAGCGGTGTTTATATGGAGGCACAGGGGTTTTTCAATGTAAAATCTAAATTACACCTATTGTGTCAACATTTATGCACAGAAACAGGATGGAAATACTCCTCTGCTTGTTTCTATAGCTCTCAAGTTCTTATTTGAGAAGATAATAACTCTCAGAACATCAGAAATGCAGCAATCCAAGGACATGCTAAAAACTGCACCAAAACTCCTAGTAAAAATTTATCTGAGTTTGAGCTCCATTCTTCAGTTAATGCCCCAACACTAGAATAACAAAGTTTTATGATGATAAAATCATAAAAATTCTATCATCTTTTAGTACTGTAAAAGGTATGGTAAACTACTTTGTATTTTCTCCTTCTGTTGCACACCTTTTCATTCAAAAGTGGTTGTAAACCTTTATTATGAATCATCTAAGTTGTCAACTTTACCAAACTTGTAGCATTTAAGGTAATTTAACTATTAATCATTGACTACCCTAATCTCACTCAATGCAACTATAAACTTGTGTATGATATAAAAATAGCAGTACCTGATATAAAGCAGGTGTTTACAGTACTGGGCAATGAGACAACAAAAGTAGATCAGAAAAGAACTACAGAGGTTTTATAAGACCAGAAAAGAACACTGAGAAAAAACAAAATGGAGAAAAAAAACCCACACAAAAATACTTAAGGCTTGATCTAATTTTATGAATATTACTAAAAACTGCTTTGATTAATCTGGACTGTGTCCCCCAGGAAGTCAGAGGGGAACATGTATCTGTTCTGATCAAAAGACAGTTCAGACAATGGTCTGTAAAAGGAAGATGTCAATAGTGTTCTGTTGTTACCATACTGACCTCTTCCATCCCCTCCTTACCACAGCATCACTTACTGACAATGCCATCAATGAGAAGAAACCTTGAAAAAGATCTGTCAATAAAATATTTCTTTAATCATGGATCTGTCTATGGCAGGTATGGAGAGACTACAAAATGACCCAAACTTTTCAGTTCTCCAGTCTAACCCTAAATAAAAGCACCATCCCTGGCAGCAATTGTAAATAAGAACAGAGTTAGTATCTATCACATCTCATTTCCTTATGAAAATTATGAGGATTCAAGCCCCATTCATGGGAGTTTAATCTTTTAACGCCAAATTCAATAAAACTGAATTATCAAATCCTCTTTTGGTTGGAAAAGATGTCTCAACCCTTGGAAATTGAGTAGAAATTTATGAATCATTGCATTTAAAAAAAAAACCCCTTTTTGTTTTTGCATTGTTTAAAAGTCAAGAGTAAACAGATATTTCAGCCAAAAAATCTGTCATGGAAACATTTAAGTACCAAAGACTTAGCCCTATATGGCTGCTAATAGAATTATAATCAGTTTTGAAGAATGAGGCTTACATAAGAAGACCATGAACTATAGTTGTAAAAAAATGGTACTCCAATTACAACAGTCAATGCTCAATATTCATAAACTTAGAACAGCACACATTTTAAAAAAAAAAAATCTGCTTTTTAACATAAAGTTTCTGTTAGCTCTTCTTTGTCAAAGGGCTTTACATGAAAATCTCTATGAATACAAAAAGCAAAGTGACATTCCACTACAATCACAAGTATTTGAGGTCTCTATACAACTGATTTCCTGGAAAGAACATTGTGGGAGTATATTTGGATTCTACATGATAAAAATATCTACTTGTTTAGAACATCAAGAAAGACAAAAGAGGCAAGGTAAAATTTCAGATTTGAGTGTTCTTCACCTTGAGATTTACTTGAGCTTTATTTTTGCACTTCTAATTTAATTTAAAGAAACAAGGCACTAATTACCTTGAACTACTTTTGTCATGAAACACTTTTTGGCTTATCCTTGAGCAGGGCAAGAACTATCACTGCAGTGCAAATTATTCAGGTTTTGTTTTCATAAAGCATTAGAAACTAAGCTTCCATAAAGCTACAGTAATCTTTTCTTAGTTTATCTGACCAAAGACAACAAGAAAGAGCAAGTTTTCCTACAGTTCATATTTTTCCCTAGTAATATTTATTTTGATCATAATTAAAGACAAAAGTACAGTGTTTTATATTTTCAGTTCCTTATCATTTCTAAGAGAACGCAGGCTCTGAGACACAATCAGATTTTCCATATGAGTTTATGAATTACACCTAATAGCAGCAGATGCTTGATTCCTCAGAGGAAGGCAACATTTCCCACTATCCACCAAGCTGACCATGTTGTGCTGGACACAAGGGGAAAGATGGTTTTTTTGGCCTATTCAGATAAAAGTCTTCCACCCTGGAACATGAAATTCAGTTTATCTGAACGCATTTCATAGAATCATAGAATCATCCAGTTCGGAAGATACCTTTATAATCATCCAGTCCAATGGTCAACCCAGCACCACCACTGTAACCCCTAAACCACTAAACCATCACCCAGCACCAGACACAGATGCCTCTGAAACACCTCCAGGGATGGTGACTCCACCACCTCCCTGGGTAACCTTCTCCAATGCCTGACCACCCTAACAGGGAAAAAAAAATTTCAATTATCTAATCTGAATTTCCCCTCTCTCATCTTAAGAACACTTCCTTTGTGTCCCCTCACTGCAGGCACCGTAGAAGAGACCAGCCCCCACCTCACTCCAGCCTCTCTCTTCAGGAGCTGTAGAGAGCAATGAGGTCCCTCCTGAGACTCCTTGTGACTAAACAAACCCAGCTCCCTCAACCACTCCTCACAAGACACCTTCTCTAGTCCCTTCATGAGCCTTGTTGCCCTTTGCTGGACACTCTCCAGTATTTCCACATCCTTTTTTAAAGTGAGGAGCCCAGAACTGGACACAGCACTCAAGGTGTGGCCTCACCAGTGCCAAGTACAGTCACTTCTCTGGTCCTGCTGGAACCACTATTCTTGATATAGGTCAGGATGTCCTTGGCCTTCTTGGCCACCTGGGCACACACACTGGCTCATGTTCAGCTCCTGTCAACCAGCACCCCCAGGACCATTTCTGCTGGGCCACTTTCCAGCCACTCTGCCTCCAGCCTGTAGTGCTGCATGGGGTTATTGTAACCCAAGTGCAGGACCCAGGACTTAGTCATGTTGAACATCATGCCATTCATCTGGCCTATCGATCCAGACGACCCAGGTCCCTCTGCAGGGCCTTCCTACCCTCCAGCAGATCAAAACCTGACCCAACTTCCCAGGAAGTTGAATTTGCTAATGGTAGGCTCAGTCCCCTCATTCAGACCATCAGCAAAGATATTAAAGAGGACTGGGCCCAACACCAATCTCTGAGGGACATCTCTAGTGACCGGACACTCACTGGATGCCGCACCATTCACCATCACACTCTGACCATAACCATCCAGACAGTTCTTAACACAGGGAAGAGTGCACCTGTCCAAGCCATGGGCTGCCAGCTTTTCTGAATTTCTTCAGTGAAAGGGTTGTTAAGCACCCCTGGCAGTATTCAAAACAACTACTTGGTGCTATGGTTAATTGAACATGGTGGTGTTTGGTCAAAGATTGGACCCAATGACCTTGAAGGTCTTTTCCAAACTTAATGATTCTGTGATTCTAAGATAGAACACAAAACTCTTCCTAGCTGCAAGGGGGGAAAAGAGATGGACAGCTGTGTTGATAAGGCAGACTGAACAATGTTCAGAGACATAGACATACTACTTCCCAAGCACAGAGGCACTATTCTGCTACGTGGCTTTTACAAATTTGCTTTTATAAACTTATTTTCAGTGAGTCAGCCCCACAAACATGCTGTTCAAGCAGCATGTTCAACGTTTTGAGAGACTTATGATAAAAGATCAGCAGAAGACAGTAAGAATTTCAGCTTAGAAAAACAAGAATTCAAAATAATGTTAATAATCTATTTCAAAGTAGAAAGATTTCAGATGTCACAAGTGCTATGAATAAAAGAGCAGATATTCATGACAACTGCTTTCTTCAATAGAAGCAGAAAATCTTTTCTGGAGAGAAAAACAAGACACAAGAGGCATCTTTTTTTTTCTCTTTTAGAAACATCCATTTTGATAATAGTTACCTACAAGACATAAGTAGAAATTCACTCTGCAATTTTTCTTTCCTATGCTTGAAATTAAAAGCACAGCAGAAAAAGAAACTAAATCAAAAGCAAGCAATCTAAAAGAAGAATCACTGAAAACATATGTAGATCATCAGAGAGGCAACAGAAAAAATTCTGGCAGCTGTCAACGCTATGCACAAAAAAAAATTCTTAAGAGTAGCTGGTTTCTCTTAAGAGTTAGTAAACTATCAAATTGTAACAGTAATATTCATGAAATATTTGTATACAGATATGTATTTGCACACAGAGCTGCTACAAACTTGACAAAATAAGGACAGGGGTTGGAAACACGACATTTCCGAGCACAGTTCCCACAGCCACCTATGGGAAGTCAAAGTCACAGCCAGTTCATTTCTCTTCGCACACCTGCTTAGCATTCCCTCTCTTCTTAAATCTGAGTAATTTTATTAACCTATTAGAAGACTTCAACCTGAATTTCAAATATAAAAGTTTAATTTGACAGTTGTCATTTGGCCTTAACTTTAATAAATTTAGATGAAGAATGTAAAAACAGTCATGCTGAGTCTGACAAATGTTCTGCTTGGCCTAGACTCATTTCTCCTGCAGTGGCCATAAACAGACACCTAGGTGACAGAAACCGTGGTCTTGTTAAAATGCCTCCACAAAAGTAACAGGAAGATTTCTCTCCATTTTTCTGGTAGCTGAAAAACAGGTCAGGCCCTCCACAGACAGCAGCATTATGTTAGCTCACTTCTGTCAGGAAACCAGTTGTTCTTGTTCCTGCTTTTACCAGAGAGAGCACTACATTCTTATATGAAAAACCAGGAGAAATAGAAGGACTATGAGCAGAAATGACCACAAAAAGTATGACATGAACCTTTATGAAGAACTAGAAGTCAGAGAAGATATGAACTTCAGCTTCTGGAAGACTGAAGCTAACACTTAGCTGGTTTAACTGATCAAGTCTGTCAGTAATGTTAAACATGACTGGCCAAAAAGCAGTTGACCTTTGTGTGTTAAATCATGCTTACCAACTGCAAGTCCAAAGATTACCACAATGACTACAATTTAAGTCTGCAATGTGACTAATTTAAACTATTTTTTTAAAAATATGATCTTCAGTCCTTTTGTTCTGAAAGATAATGTTACCAATCCAGCATTTTTCCTGCCTCTGCAGAGACAGTCAATGCTTCCACCTTGCCCAAGAAGACGAAACTTGCACAATTTTATCCCACTGCATTAGCAACACTCAGATGCACACTGACCAGAAATGCTTTGGATTAGTATTGCTATTGTAGGAGAAGAACTGAAATAAATAAAAGTAGTCTAGAAAGACACCATAGCTTATAGAGAGACACCTTGGAGTACGTGCAAAATATGGCAAGATAGAATCAGTGCAGTTTCCCAGACACATAGATGTTTTTCACTGGAGAAGTGGGGAGAAGGTTCCTCCTTAAGGTGCTAGCCACAACTGGCTAACAAAGTTCTCTGGCAGGTGCACAGAAACAGCTGTGGCAGGTTAGCTTCAGAAAAGTTAATACAACTACAAGAAACTTCAACTTCTAGGCATATTCTTCATGCAAATCTAAAAGCTGAATAACCAACAGCAGTTTAAGTTCTTACACCTCCAATATCCCTTTAAAACTGTTAAGACAGGGATCTTGCAGACCACCAAAACAGAGAGTGTGAAGGAGGGAGTACTCTTAATCCCACAGATGTTCCTTGTCAGAACTCCTCCCAATCTCAAGAAGAGAAGAGAGAATGAGACAGGTAAGCTTTCAAAGACTGAAACTGATCTTTGACACCAGTAACCTCCATTAACTGGAAACCCTTCCTTCCTCTACCCCTGCTCAGGATAACAAACACAGTGTGTCTGAATAGTACTGCCAAGTCTGTCTGCCCACTCAGATCTTCCCCTGGCTTACAGTTTAAGGTCTTTATGGAAATACAGTAGCATCAGCCATACATAGATAAGCACACACATGTATAAAATATAGCCAGGTACACAGCATTTGCTCCTTCCCCATCAATTTAGGTTTTTTCCATTATCCTGGAAAAATCAGAACTTCAGAAAAGCTGTTCAGTGACTGTTAAAATCCTCTGCTCTATAACACCGATGACAGTAATTGGAGGTGGGGAGGAAGGGAAAAAAGAAATTAACTTCTCATTTAAGGACATAAAGTACTGCCTGCCTAGCCCTGGCTCTACTTAAACTGAAAAATCTGCAGAGCCACACACAAACTCTATAAAACAACAGTCATGTCTTAAGTCACAGATTCCAAAACCTCATTTTCTACAATCACTGATGACCTACAGAGAAAATTTCACCAAATTACAGAAATACGGAACACCTCTAATAGAAAAATAACTTAATACGTAACTGAGCTTTTCCTCGTGCTTTCATTTAACCAATTTAGAAACTGTCAAATAATAATTTATAAATCTTACCTGCTTTTTTCTTGAAGTTGCCTTGGGCAACAGACTGGTTGACAAAACTGATGCAAACGGCGAGCAACATAGCTCAGGAAAAGGATTTGGAATCGATGGGTTCTCCAAAATACTGTCACCTTTCTTTTTTCTCCTGTTTCAACAGAATACATAATATCAAGCAATAATTGTAACAGCTGCTGTTAAAATTGCAATATCCAACCACAATACATGAACTACTAAGGCACTAATACCATGATGCTTCCTGGTTGCAGCAATTAGCTTTTTTTTTTTTTTTTTTTTTTTTGCAGTTATTTTATTTAATCAGTAGGCTGAATATATTAACATACAGTGCCTAACACTACTTGAAAGCAATCCAAGTATTCAGCTCTGAATATAAAGTTGTTTGAATATGCGTAAGTCTTTGCAGAGTAAGAGCAGAGATATATTTATATTGGCTTCTAAGGACATTAGTAAATATTTTGTTGTCCCTGTGTTTATGCCATTCCCTATGTAGACATATTACAACAGTAGATGCATGTAACTTCTCAGCAAAACTTCCCAAGTACATCACAACAGTATTTTAAACAAATGGAAACTTTTTTTAATCAGAATCAAATCAAAGTAACTGACAAGGCAAAATAGTGCAAAGCAATCCACTCATTTCTGTTTTCAGTTCGTTTTGTATTGGAATCTCTGCAGCTCCATCATAAAATAAATGGCTCAGCTGTTGCTGTCTGCTGAAACAGGATTGTGTCAGAAGTATCACCAAGCAGCATTTGCAGGAGTAGTGAAGGTAATCACTAGTGTAGTTGCTGAAGAGCTCAGTTATGCAGCGGTTTAAAGTATCACATTAATGATGTGGTTGTTTAGACTGCTGTGTACATTACAGTGCATGGTGTTCTCACATAAAATATTGAAGAGCACTTTGTCTACTCGATTTCATCTGGAAACCTGCACCCAAAGCACCCGATGTATTTGCATCTGCCAACACGTAATAAGATTTTTCTACATGTGTGAGTTGATGCCTCCAAGCTTAATATTTTACTTTATTACCTTTTTTATTATCATTCCAGGTTTCATACAGTAATTGGTACAAAGTAGGGAAAACCATCAGAATAAGGTAACAATACAGAATAAAGGTGCTTTACTTACTGAAAATCCTCACCAAACATTCATTAAAATGATTAAAGAGACATTTTGCTTTAGGAGGAGCAAAAAATCCTGTAATGCAGTATTTTAAGATTTTGTAAACTTCAGTCTACCAAAACTCATCAGATGCTTCATGAAAAACCCAGCTCACAGCTCCCTTTACTAAGAATAGAGACCAATGCCTTTAAGAACAGCCTGAGAGGTAACAAACGGGGTGCACACCGCTGACAGCGGCACCGCTCCCGGTGAAGCGGTTTTATCTCACCAACACTCTGAGAAAGACACTGCAAGGATAAAGAAGCGGCTGGCTCAGCCTGACAAGACAGGCTCGGCACCGCCGGCTCCTTCCACCTCAAACTGGGAAACCTCAAAAATAAAAAGGGGCTGGGGGGTGGGACACACACAGGCATCCGCAGCGGCGGAAAGTGTCTGCAGGGCCGGGAAACAACTTTTGAGCTCCAGGAAGGCGCGGGCCGGTCCAGAGCCAGGCCGCCCCTCTCCTGCGCTTCGCCCCCTCCCCAGGCCGCCGCACCCCGGCCCCGCGTCCCGCCCGCAGGGCGCTGCCCGCCCCCCGACGGCAGCGGGCGGCCCTCGAGGGAGCGGCAGGGCGGCGGCGCCCGCCGGGCTCCGGCCTTACCTGTCGGGGGGCGAGGGCGGCGGGTCCCCCCCGAGGGGCCAGGGGGGCGGCCGGGGGGAGCCGCAGGGGCCGCCGCCAGCGGGCTCCGCCGCCCGCCCTGCGCCGTGCGCACCGGGCAGCGGGGCGGCCATCGGCGGCGGCGACGTCCTGGCGGGGCGGCACGGCGGCGAGCGGCCCCGGCGCTGCCGGGCGGAGGCTGCTCTCTCTCCCGCTGCGGAGGGGGAGGCGACGGGGAGCGGGGGGAAGCGCCGCCCGGGCGGCACCGAGCGCCTTCCCCGGCACACGTGCGAGGGCGGCGGCGGGGGCGGGCGGCCGCCGGCTCCGCGCTGCGACGGGGAGGCAGCGCGGGGCGGGCGGGGGCCGAGCGGTGCCCTTCGGCTACTCCGCCAGGCCGGGCGGCGGAGCGGGGCGGGCCCGGCAGGTGCGCGGGCCCGGGGCCCGGGACCCGAGGCCGCGGCGTAACCCGGTGGGGCCGGGGCCGGCGGGCGCTGCCCCCCCTGCGCCTCGGCGCCTTCGCCCGAGGGGGGCACCGCGGCCAGCGCTGCCCCCGGCATGACCGGCGACCTCCTGCCCCGCGCTGAGCAGCGGGCTCCAGCCTCACAGCGCCGGACGGCCCGACACGGGACTCAGCGCCTGACAAATCATTAACTAAAGTGACAGACCTCTGGGCATCGGGAATTTATGGATATGCCCTGGCGAAATAGGGAATGACCGAGGCCGGGGGACAGACCCGTTACCTTGTGTCAGAAAAGCGGCTGGTGAGGAGGCTGGGCTCCCAGCCGGGCCCAGCACCCTCGTCCAGCCGCAGCCTGGAGGACAGCGGAATGTGAAAAGGCTTTCCCTCGTGCCCAGGGCTGCTCCACAGCAGCCAGCTCCTGCTCTGCTTTATGTACACAAAACCCTCTGTGGCAATTCCATGGCCGTCCTTACCAGCCTTCATCCTGTTTCAAAATAAAAAATACCCTTGCTGTTTGAAGAACAGTTTGATGGCACCAAGCAGAGTGGGTAATACTGTGTAAGTCAGTCAATTTGGTAGTCAAAAACTGAAAGCCCCTGGTGAAGACAGCCACGTGTAGAAACCTTCTGACTGTCTTTGGCATGGTCAGGGCCAGGAACTGAGATGTCAGACTGCTGAAAATATAGAATGTTTTGAGACAAATGCTTTGCTGTTTTCCTGAATCTGCTGGAAAAATCATTACACACAAGCCAAGATTTCAATTCTGGAGAAAGATTTTTCTGTCATAGAAGCAATACTCACAGTTTTCATTTTGGCTGAGTCACAGATGATTTTGCAGGACATTCATTTTCAATGAAATGAAGGATTCCTTGTCCCCTGAACAGTTCATTCTGTTACGCTGACAGTAGAAATTGAAGTCTGAGTTGATTAACAGTTCTTATATATAAAGTCTGGCAAATATATCAGGAATTTTACAGTGTCAGATAATTGACTGGATTTGCTAGTTGTTTGTGAACAGCTATCCTCTTACAAAACTGCAGAGACTAGGCCACTGGGGTTTTTTGCCTAATTGATTCACAGGCATAACTGTGGCATGTTAAGCCTCATTGTCTTCAGAAGAATAGAAGGCAGGACAACTGGTATAGGTGCTCTAGGTAGAAAACTGAGATTGGGAAGAGATAAAAACCTGCAAGTGACAATTGTATGCTGATATTCATCAGCATTTAAAAAGTTCAGCCACAGAAAGAAAATATATTTTGACTTTTCACCTAGTCCATGCATTTTGTTACACAGCTGCAACCTGACATACATGGCATGTTTTTGTGTCTTTGGCTTAGTCATGCAATTGTTTTAAAATGCCAGGCAAATAAAAACCACGATTAGAAAGAATAATAGCAAATAAATTTTTTTCAAAATAACTTTGGTGATAATCTAATTAGTCATGATAGCAACAATGCCACTTCTAGAAAAAAATAAATTAAAATGTAATGTTATTATAATTTGACTTGCATGTAATAAGAAACAAATTGACTTAATTTTTTTTAATCTCATAGTCTGTCCTGATGCTTGCTGCTGTCAGTGCTTTCTCTGGGAATAGTATTGCATGAGTGAAATACAGTGGAATACTGAGGCACAGAAGGACCCATGAGATTGTTCCAGTGTAGCACTGGAAATGTTGCATGGATGAGAATGTGAAACTAAAGGTTCTCCAGACTTACTGTCTCTCTTTGCAAACAACTGTAAGAATAAAAATGGTTTCCTGAGCTTGGCTAAAGATATCTGAGAGTATTTGACCTAGAATCTGCTCAAGTGTAACCTCTTTTAACTCCTTCCTTGAACAAGTACAAGCCCAGTAATCTCTGAACAGTTAATAGAGTTGATATTAAGACTGGCAGATTTCTGCTAAGTCCTGACACAAAAACATTTGTTGAGCTGTGTGACTTGGTTTCCTTTTCATCATAAATACACTTAAGCTGCCTAGTGTGGCTTTTGATAATTGCTATGCTTGTGCACCACAGTGGTTCTTGTTCTAAAATTTACCATTTTGCTAAAACTAAATTTTTGTGTATTCTTCAATACTCAACTCAGTAGGCTTTTTTCCCCTCTTTTAATTTTATCTTTCTTAGTCATAATCAGGTCCAGGTGTTTATCAAGTAAAATTAAAATATATTGAGAAAAATCCCAACGGATTCAAGCTATTCAATATGCACCCCACTTCCAGAAAATCAAGCTCTCCAGTTCTCAAAAGCCTGTATGCTATTTAGAATCACAACACTTGATTAATGTGACAAAATTATGCCTTTAATTAGAGTAAACTCACAATTATTACTGACAAAGTGGAGGTTTAAAAAATCCAAACTACTTCTGATTATCTTTGAAAAGTGTAGAGGATTTTTGGGGGAATTTTTTTTGCCACCCTTCCACACTTACCCCCTTGCTTTTATCAAAATACTCACAATGTGTGTATAATGGTTTTACCATGAAAAGTTTCACTGCCCTAAGAGAACTAATATCATACCTTTACACCATCTTTTGTTGTAGCTGCAGTGGTAGAGAAAGGAATTATCTCTAATCAAGTGCTAGCTTGAAGCCACAGAAATAGTTACTTTTCCAGTGCAAGGCTATAACTAGGCATAAGTCTTGTCTCCCCATACAATGTTTTCTCCAAAAGCCCCCCAGAATAAATTGCATCAGCAGTAATGATACAGAGGATCACCCTAAGAAAAAATTCGTTTGTTCAGTAAAAAAGGCATACCCCAATTTATGTGTGTTTATTATCTCAATGGACTTAAAATGTGTTGAACACATGATCCCCATACAGTGAGCTGTGCGTTCTTGCTCCTTCCTGAGCATTTCAAAAGCCCATTTATACCTTTGAAAATGGGCTCAAGTACTCCATGAGAGCCAAATTTATCCAGTGACCACAAGTGGAGATACCACTACCTAACTTCCTGGCAGTAGTGCATAAGTCTCTCAAAAGTATCTGTGGTTGAATGTTTTGTGAGGAGTCTTCCCTATTATTACAGCTTAACTGAATGTTAAGTTTGGAATTATTGTTAAAACATGTATCTTTTATTGAACGTAAGGAAAAAGTTCCAAGGGTTTAAATCAGTACCACCAGTCTCAGTCATTTCCACAACCTGCTTTTCAACCTAATCTGAAACTCAGTGTACAGCTACACAAACCACAGCACAGTAACATTCCAGTGTTTCCCTTGACTAAATTCTCATTTTCTGTACTTACTATCAAGAAGGAGATTTGCACTTGTGTTTGCTGTTGTTGTTTGGTTTAGGCCTTTTTTTTATCAATTGAAAAGCATGAATACTTTAGCATACTTTTGTAAGAAAATTGAGTAGAGAGATGGATTTTATTGCCAGCTTTGACAACATTGTTTGCTATTTCAATAGCAAGTTCTGTGATTCCTTATGATAGCTCTGTCAGAACATCCCCCGATGGAATTTTGCCTTGAACTGTAACACAAGATTGGAATTAAATCCTATGCAGGGTTTTTTAGAATAAGAATGATACCCTTCCAATCAATCACATTAAATCAAATCAAGGGCTTGTGATTTCTGTAATGTTGTTGTAGCCAAGAACAAATAATTAGGTTCAGCGCAGGGTTGACTGAGCGGCACGTAGGGCTTGTGAGCTGCAGGTCAGACATGTGGCATGCTGACTTCTGCTCCCTCGCACTAGGGCTGCATGAAATCAGTCACACAGAACATCTGTAATAAACGATGCATTAGGTGATGCACTCTGCGCTGGCCAACCTTGAACTGAGGCCTAAAGTTCCTTACTAGCGAGAACTGTAATAGCCCAGGGTGAGTGTTACATACGTGGGGGTTACAGCGGCTGCGGCTGCCTCTAATGGTAGTTGGAGGTTGTGCGCTCACTTCCAGAAATAACTGCAGCAGTATATTATGTGGTTCATTTGTCCATAACTACCCCTAGTACCACAACAGCTACTGCACTAGATGTAATCTTCTGGAAGGGAATTGACAAGTGGATGATTTTAAGCATCACATAAATTATTAACCATTTAGATAAATTAAACAGGCGATGTTTCACAATAGCAGAGTACTGCTGATACTTTTTACAGCCCTATTTCTGGAACTCCACCTTACAAAAAGAACATAATTTCTGACCTCACATGCCTTCAGAATACTGCATAAAAACATGTAATTATTATGGAAGGAAGGTTGCAGGTGACTGTGCTATCTGGTACTCCATGTGCTTATCCAGCACATAGAAGTTCAGTTTCTGTAATGTGAGTTCTTGGGAAATCAGTTTCAAGATCCTTTAACACCAGTCATCTTGCAGAGTGGAAAACAAAATACAGGCATTAAAAAAAACCAACCAAAACAAAACACCAAGAAAAAAAAACCCAACAACAACAAACCCCAACCCCCAAAGAAACCCAAACCAACCACAAAAAAATAAAAACAACAAGAAATTTAGAGCTAAAATGACTTTTCACAAACAGCCACACCACTCATAAGTCTCAGCCATTTCTGAGCTGCTGCCAAGAACACTGAAACAGTAGAACCAGACAAAGCACAGTAAGAGTCTCCAGATACATGCAAAGAGGAAGGCAAATGTAGACTTCCTTTGGATTTAAAGAAGCAACATACCTGGTCAGACTTAAGGCAGGTAGCACTCCACTTTTGTTATCAGAGTACAAGGCTGATGTATGAAATTGAAAGACAAAATGAATTCTGGTTTTGGAAGAACTGATGTAAAGAGATTTGTTTGCCTAAATGCAGGCATTTCATACCAATTTAGATCCCAATTCTACCACGCCCTAAGAAGGCATAGATTTCCTGTTCAGCCTGTGTCACACAGGTCTGTCCAGTGGGGATGTTTCAGTTATCATTGAGTATTAAGTATGTCACCAGTCGCTCATATTTAAGTGCCTAAACTTCACTCATATTATTTCTTTTCTGCTTCTGTAATATGCAGCTTGCAACGAACTACCCATATCTTTAAGAAACAAAGTCTAGGAACATCAGGCATACTGACTGCAGTGTGAAACTGGATTTTGAAAGCTTTCATCAGATCTAAGGAGATTTTTCTCTAATTCTGGTAACAGTAAGAAATTTGAAATGTGTTCATATGCATATCTGCATACATGTGCACGAAGGAGGAATTTTTCTCTTCCAAAAGCACTGGAATAATCTAGCCCAGATTTGCACCCCCAAATTTGCACCAGCCCTGGTTGAGCAAAGCAATTTCCAAATCAACCTACCTGTGCACATGCAATTTAGAATGCCTTGAAAATGGGCTCTGAAACTGAAAGCTCTGATGAACCCTGATGATGGAGTCATTATGTTTCTGCCAAATGACAGAAACCAAACAAATGCTTATCACTCCAGCTGGAATTCCTGAGGTAGTGCTACTGTATGATAACATACCTGCCACCATTTTAATACATCACCTGGTAGGACATTTACTACTCTTTGGAATTAATTAATCACACAGAGAAGGTCATTTGCTCTGTCTCAAGAGTTATTCCAAGAAATCTATATTCAGGAAATGAGATATTCAATAAACCTTTGAAAAACCAACCTACTGTTCATATTTTAAAAGCATTGTGCTGACTGCTTGGAAGTTATTATATTAAAAGGTTATTAATGCAAATCTTTGTAACTCAGGAACCCTATCTAACAACACCAATCTCAGCACTTATTATGGACCTAATTATCACAACATCAGTGCACCTAACATTTTAATGTATTTATTCCCTTCATACGGATGAGTAAATGTTTGCATCTTTATGTGCCTGAACATGTTTAGAAATTAACCCTAAGAAGGTATTCAGAGTACCTGACTTTAGACAAATATACCATGTTAGCTTGGCCATCACTAAGGAGAGAAACAGAAGACTGCAGCTGTCAGCTAACAAACGCATGGGGTTTAGTGCTGACAACCATCCCAGAACAGCTTTTTGTTTCCTCTGAATACATGGAAAACTTTAGGAGAACTGTCTTCTGACTTAAGCATCTCTGTTTGCTGTTGAAAATTAGACAGTACAATTAATTTGCTAAGGGATTTTGTCAAAATCTAATGGAATATGTGGCTCAGTAAGAAATGCAAACTCTGATTCCAGAATTAGTACTCTAACAATCAGGCCATCCTTCTTTGTATAAGGAAAAAATAATAAAAAAAAAAGGTAAAATGCATTAATACTTTGCCACTTCAAACAATAAATCAGCTTTAAATCTGGTCCAAAATGCATTTTTCCTTTGAGCTGAAGAAAAAAACACCTTTTCCTTTGATTTCATGTTTATTGAAGCCATGCTCTAGAGTTGTTTAGTACCTACTTGAATTAATTATTTTTTTCTAATAGTCATAATTTTACCATGAAAAATAAAACAATTTCATAGCACTAAATGTAAGCAACTATCTAGTTTGCTTTTGTATGTTTATCAAGAAGTTATTCCACAATATATGAATAATAACATACAAGATAAATACAAACAATTGTGTTACACATAGTGACCCTATAAATTCCACTTAACAGTCAAAAAGTCTTACAAAATTTCACTTTGGGTGGAGCAACAGGGGGAGAATGAGAAAAATGCTTGCTACTGAACAAGTTCATAAATAATTTGCACCTGACTTCAAAGAAATTTAATATTTGATGTATCTGAAGCATTTGGGAAGCAGGGATACAAACTGAGATCATATCTAAAATTAAGAAAATTATTGTAGCCACTCAACCCTTTTAAATTCAACCGTTAGTGTTCTCCTCCACTTCCATAAATTTATCCCAATGTATTATACCTGTCTCAGAATTGAAATATGAAAAAGCAGAAATATGAGAAATCTTTTTATTTTTTTTATACTACTTGAACTTACTTTGTAAGACAGTGACAGTGAAGTTTTCACACTTCAGACCCACTTGAGCTTTCATCCTATCCATCCAGAAGAACTGCTGGACTAATATTTCCCCTTTCTATAACGTCCAGGTCTTTATACATCCACTAGACATAAACTTGGTATACTTTCTTATGACTGGATTTCTGTGCTACTGGGTCACTCAAGATGACATATCCATACCACAGATGGACTAAGCACGCAGGCACAGTTCTCTCAAATTTGCCACAGCACACAACAAAGAATCTGTCGTAGCTTTATGATTTTTGTGTTCTCATTAAGGGCTGTGGGAGGACAGACAGCAACTAATCTGGCAAAAAGCCTACTGGTAGAAGTTCAAAGCATTGAAAGTCTCTTAAAGAATTGGAACTAACAAAGTGAGTTTGAGGATTCTTCTTCCTGTGTTAGCTCTTCAAGGCCTCAAGCCCATTTTAGCATTTTGTCAAGCCCTGGCTACAGAGCCAACACCACCTATTATTCATATTAAAGTCAAGATGTATCACTGAGGGTGATACATGAAACTTACTAACTGATATATTGGACTTTGTGCAAGTCCCTTAGCTAAATTCCAATTAACATTCCCCAGCCTGCTTGGTTTCCTTTGAAGAAGGTACTTTGCAGTGTAGCTGGAGGTAGCCCATCGAATATTGCATTCGATCCAAATGTAATTGCAGTTCAACAGTGGGTGAAGGGAGTTAATTCTTGCAGGAGCTGAATTTTGGTTAATTGCAATTTGGATTCAGGCAAAAGCTGTTTGAGTTTCCATGGGGAGTAAGAAAGGTATATTTTAATATCTTTTATTACCACAGTCCTTTCAGAACATTTCTCCTTTTGTTTATTTGGAAAGAAAATCTACCATTAAGTGATTTGTTAAAATATTAAAACCCCAGTTTGGCTGGCTCTCAAGCAAGAACGTAGGCTTCTATTATAACATATTGGGAGCTTTTAAACCAAAGCAATTCATAATAAATTTATTCAAATTGACACATTTCTGGTTAAATGTCTTCATTATTTCTTCAGAGTTATGAAACATGAATTATATCACTGTAACCACAACACTAGTCAAGGAAATCTAATTTTCTGTGAAGTCTGTTTGTACAGTCATCATGTAGCTCAAGGCATACATTCAATTATTTTCTTCTACTGTTCCTTATATTGGTGTTATTCCAAAGGCTATAGTAATATTATAACCTCATTACATCTAATTCTAAAATATATTCTTACTTGGCAGGTTCTAAAAGTATATAGCAACATAAAAAATTAGAAATAATTACATCATTAAAATCTATTAAGCATACATTGAAGAGAAATGCATTTCAGATTATTTTGTATATTTCAAACACTTTCTCTTTAAGCAGTACACGCATTTTATCATCATAGCCAGCAAGCTAGCATATATTTTATTCAATTCAAATTAAAACTGAATTAAATTAACATGGCATAGAATTCCTTAATCGTGAGAACACAATCATTAAAATGATCAACATAAACCAAAAAAGAACTTTTTAAAGCAAAATAAAAAGGTTCTCCGTAAGTATCTTTTCTCTCTTATATTTCATTTATTTAATTCTTCTAACAAGAATGAAGTGAATTACAATTTAAAAAAAAACAAAAAAAAAAAGCTGATGGCCTCTTTTACAGCTTCTTAGGATGGAAAGATTTTTTTCTCTCTCACTTTGCTGTCAGAAATGAAAGCCCGAGCTGCAATTATTAAAGGTTTGAATTTGCATTTTTCAGCAATCCAGAGAAATGAGAGCAGGTATTGTTATCATCATTATCATCATAAAGTTCTTTGTCTATGGATATTCTAACAAAGTTGCTGGTCAGCTGTTTGTTAGATGCCTTGCCAGTCATCAGATAATCTTATAGTAGATCAAAAAGAACAGCAAATTAAAATTATAGCTTTGTGTTCTCATAGCTGTTAAATCCTCTATAAACTAAAGTAACTGAATGTGGTGCCTAGTGCTAGAAGCTAACACAGGGAACCTGCAGAAGCTAAAAACAAATTAATGGATTTCTTTGTAAATAGCTGGTCAGCTTTTGTCTCCTAGCACAGTCCTTTTTACCTCTAGTCCTTTTCGTTAAAACAGCTGGACTGGACAACCTCACAGAACTAAAATTCCCCTAAGCCAAGACCTCCAGCTTACTGTATTTGGAACAGAGATTTGAGGATGAATATTAAAGTCAAAATGACCCTTGATAAGACCCTGCTGGCCTGAACTACCAGTGAGAAGGATTGAGAGAACAGAGTGCAAGATCCCTTCTGCAGCAGTGGAAGGCAGTGTCTTCTCTGCCGCAAGTCAGACCTGTGGATACAAAAATGCTGCTAGCAAGGATTTTCTTGCTATTTTCTAAGCCAGTGAGAGACTTTTCTCTCTCACAGAAGAGGTAGCAGAGTTCTGTAAACAATTAAACACCTGCAGCCTTGAAAATTCTTGTTTATAGTACAGTAGAAAAATATTTTGACAATGGATGTTTAGGATTTTAGCCAATCACCCCAAGGGGTGGCTGATCCTTTGTCCAATTAGACTATGAAGAAAAAAGTCTATAAAAGAGTTTGTAAAACAATTAAATAAATCAATCTTGCTGCACAATTCCTCCTGCTGGATCTTCTCTCCTCTTCCCTACAGCTGCAGGACATGGTAATATACCCTAGGGCAATTTTTTTTTTTTTTAATACAGACCAATTTAGATAGCTCTTTGAATAACTGAGCTGATTGAGTAAAATAGGCAACCTCAGCTTTATTCTATGAATGAATCTTTACAGACCTGCTATAGAACATCCCCGAAACCAGCTCAAGCAGACACCAGCTGTCAGGAGCTTATCTGCTAAAAGGTATCAGGAAAAGTAGAAGCCAAGAAGTTTACTGTTCCTAGTGAGCTTTTAAGTATGCATATTTTATTTCCATTTCTCTTACAAAGCACCTTTACTTGTATTATTTTTTGCTATGATCAGATATATGCATGTCTCTAGTTTCCATGTGGAGTCAGTCTGGAAAGGTGGAGTCCAGCACAGCATCCTCAGGTAAGTCTGGGCCCTGTTCAAATGCTGATGCTGCAGTGGTTACTGTGGAATACTTCAGTGGAGGGCTGCCACTAGCAGCTTTTTCCAGCCTTCTCCCCAGGGCCAACCAATGGCACATGTTCAATGCATTGCAATGTGGAACATGGGAGATGAAGTGAGGCATTAGGTCCTCATACCTTTTTAATGCTTTGGAAATGAGGCAAAACTATATTCCTCTGCATGGGCAATCAACACCACATTTGCTTCCTGGTCCTGCACAAGGTGGGAGAACTGCTGAAAGACAGTGTCTGCTTTTGGTGTAGGTTCCCTCACCATCTCTTTGTCTACCTCTGGCAAATTGATGGCATGGTCACTCTTCAAAAGCTCTTGGTACACCTTGCTGCAAGGGAGTACTGTAAGGGAGTCATGGATGTGCCAGAATGGCCTTCCAAACATGAGCGGGGGTGTGGTGTTAGTCAGGCATTGTGGAGAACTCTCCTGAGTCTGCAAGACACTCTGACCTGAAAACATCTTCTGAACTGCTTGGCAGCAGTCAAATAGGGCAGGTGAGGTATTGCTACTGTTTCCAGAGTTCAGGGAATTAATGCATTTCCAGTGTCTGGTGGCTGCATAACTAAGGGAACAGAAACAATTTAACAACTACTGCAATTTGTTTTCATACTAGGATTCCATTTTTCAGGGAGTAATAGTGGGAGTATATCAAATTGTTGACCCTTTGCAAGTGGGCTCCAACATAAATTAATTGTTGTGTAAAAAAATGAATTTTATGTTTACAGTGCAATTTGTCCCTGAAATAGAGGCTCAATTAGAGCCTCAATGATTTACTAAAGACATTTTAAACACAATGTCCAAACAATGCTACATAAATTAAACATGATGTAATTGAGTGTAACACTAAGTGGCTCATCACTGTTGATTCATGTGGAAATCACTGAAATTCTACTGATCATTATGCATTCATTCAGTATTAATGTAGATACCATATATGCTTCCATAGGGATTATAGTGTTACTCAGCATTCATTAAGTTTTAATGTACCATTAAAAAGGCATCAAAAGACCCATCTAAAAATACTGCCACAAAGGTAGTTCATTTAAAGACAGTTAAAGCAGCATGTTTCACTTTAACATTGCAATACAAAGTAAGGTAATAATGAATCAGCAGAAACAGTCCAGGAGAAAATAGTGTTTGATTGCAAGCCAGTCTAGAGTGTTTGAACTAAAGGCAATACATTTGCCCTGTTTCAGATTTCCAGACAGCTACTTGTATTTGTAGGCAAGAGTACTTACCATGCAAGTACATGGTCTTTAAGTTGAAATTAATGAGCAAGTAGGTATCATATCCTTAAGGCTATAAGTTCTTTTGTTCACTGGCCAGAGAACTGCAAAGATCACCTGTGAATCAGATAATCACATCTGTGAATAAATAGGACTTAGGAAGGTTGTATTCAGCTGGATATTTCGTGCTTTAGAAGCACCACACACTTTTCTCAAACTTTGATCTTGTAAAGAGTAGGTACATCCTGTAGGTGACTCGATATAGCTAATAGCAAAAGGGGACAAATTAAAAAAATAACTGTGTCTAAGGGAAAAAAATCCTCTTCCAAAGATATTGAAGGAAATGAAGCATAAGGCATGCTCAGACCTACATATTTGTTTTGGCAAACCATGATTACATGTAATTGATAAAACAGCAAAAGTATACAAGCCTCAAATGCCTATGGCACAACTCCTGATGTTTTGTAAGAATATGAGTGGCACAGAGAGCATGAATGGGGATTGATGAGTTAATGTCTCTTTCAGGAAAAGCATTGGAGAGGATTAAATTAAGCTAGCAAGTAGAAGTTCACAACAAACAAAAAATCGTTTTTCAGACAGTGTATCATTAAGTCAAAGAACTCTGTGTCACACAGGAATGTGTCACTGTTCAAAATTTATGGGAGTTGAAAGAATAAGTTGCTGAGCTCTTGAACAAGATTATTTAAGACTGTTAAATACATAGAAATCATCTTCGCTTTGGCATTCTCAGAGCTAAAAGTTGTTGAAGGTTTAGCATACTTAGGGGTAAGTATTACTTTGTGTATTTTATAATCTTATGTTTTTCCCTAGGCACATACTTTTGATCATTGTCAAAAGCCAGATAACAGGCTAAATAAACCTTCAGTTTGACCCAGTTTAACTATTCATCCTTTATGGTGTAAAGCTAGAACAGACTATTGCTTGAAGATACAATGATTAATCACTTGTATTCATGTAGCAACTTTTGTGTTGATACATGGTTATGTCATCCTGATCAGTTTTCCATTTTTAACTAAAGCAGCCCCATTCCTTTAATCTTTCTTGACATGGTTTCTAAAGGTCTTATAATTCTTGTTTTATTCTCTCACCCAAATTGCCTTCCACTATTAGATAAGCAATCTAAAGAGTCAGAACTCAATCTAAAATATCTTCTGCTTTTAACTCCTTTATTTTTCACTTGGAGATTCGTTTGATTCCTGCTTATGTTGTTTTTCCCACTGATGATCAGGCAATTCACATTTCACATCACCTCCAAACTATGTTTTTGAAGTAATGTAATAGTTACACAAGACACACCTACTTCCTTTTCCTGAAAATATGGTCTAGCAGACCCTTCCTGACACCTTTTCAGCCTTTTATCTTTAGTTGGCACCAAAGACTACGCCTTTTAGGTCTATCGAACTTCCAAGCACACCTGACAGTCTAAAATTTTTTTTTTTTTACTTTGGAAATTTTCTTTAAAAGAACACCATACCAGACACAGTTTGAATAACAAAAAAAATTCAACTCACCATTTTCAGATAGAGCCTTGCAGCCCACCTCCCTCTCTCAGGGTTCCTTTTCCTGATGGGCCAAGCCCTAGGTGAACTTCATACGTAGAGCTTGTGCCTGTGTCTCATGGTAGCTTCTGTTAAAGCTCTTAAGAAAGCTCACAGTAGAGCTCTGGTAGAGCTTACACAGATGTGTAAGAGGGGTGCCATGCAGTTACCAGCACCTACACAAACTGGGATGCCCTCCTCTTTCTACCACTCAGCTGATAAAGGGAGACTCAGGTAAACAGTGCCTCTGGCACCTTTCTCTCCTCAGCACTCTGGAGATGGCCAAAACATGCTGGAAGAGCTGGTGCCACCAGCAGCTCAGCTGCTTTCTGACCATTCAAGAGCCACCCTGGCTGCTTGACTGTGAGGCACCTACCTGTGCAGCTGCCTGGGTGCCCCTGTTGCTCCCAGTCCTCTGCAATTTAAAAAGGAAGTTTTCGCAACTGACTTCTTCAACCTTGGCCTCACCTCCTTGTTTCACTTAGGTGCTGAAGTTTAGAATTGCAGCAGCTTGGCAGTTGTAACATAGGGATTTCCTTTTTGGTACGTGCACTTTGTAGCTGCAGGTGGCCAAATACACTTCAGTTAGGGGAATGCAAGTGCTTAATTAGCTTTTAGCAATTGAAGCAATGGAATAGTGTCTGCTGATGGGACTAATCATGCTGTTTAACCAGAGGTGACCAATTGCACAGTTGCAGCTCTTTCTGCATTCCATCTCCCCATTTAGTTCAAGTATTTAATTTAGAAAACTGTAATCAGCTTAACTATTTGAAATATTATTTTTATTGTATTGTTGATAAATCAGAGCTATATAAAGCCTCAAGCAAATGTGAAATAAATTCATTCTTTCTTGCTTTGCCACTTCAGATTAAGTGTGACTATATCCTGTTAGACTGTAGCCTTACTTCTTGCTCAGAATCACATGGGGAAAAACAAAGGAAAAAGAGACATTAAACAAACAGGCAGACAGACAAAGCTGAGGAGAAATGATGAAATTCTGAGTCCAACTGTAGTTTAATAATTTTTTTTTAACTATAAATATTTTAACCATTACTAAGTACTCTAGTGGTTAATGTACACCAGCACTAGCACACTGAGTACACTCGTATTTGCAAACAGCCACTGTTGGCCAGATTTTTTTTTAATAACTTTTTTAGGTGCAAGTTCTGTGGACTGAACTCCCCCTCTGCCCTGAGCCGACTGGATGCTTCAATTCCTTTACTCCTTTGGATACTCACTACCCCATACACAAGCCCAGTCTTTAATATTCCAGTTCCTTTAACTATTATGTCACTTGTGAAGATTTCCTTGGATGTACGGTGTTTTAGCATGTTCTTGTTGCTCTGGCTGTGATATCAAATGTAACAGGCAAAGCAAGGTCTGCCCTGCTTAGTACTGAGAACAACTGATAAAATAGATGAAGAGGCTAAAGAAAATTTATTCTATCAGAGTGGAAGACTAGGAATTTCTGAAGAATACACTCTAATCTTGTCTTAACAATAACAGCTTACATATCATGTTTGTTATTTGTGTTAACAGTGACCCAATTCTCAGTAAAACGTGGGCATCAAGGATATTGTACCAGTTGTTCTGAGAATATTCAAATGAGTAAGGGTGAACCTAAGAATTAGCTTTCCACCCTACCCCTAAACTCCCGTTTAAGCATTATTTGGGAATGCCCAGACACTCATGGAAATCACCAAGCAGATTTGTTGAAACAGAAGACAGTTGTTCTTCACACAGAACAGCTGCTATCAACAAAACAGCTACTAAAAATAACACTCATTGTATAATCACAAACTGGTAACAAGCAAACATCACTGGCATTTGTGTATAATGACACTGCTATGTTAGTGGCACAAGACTGTTCTCAAAGTTTGGAAAGTTCACAGAGGAATTACCAACTTAGATTCAAATTAAACTCAGGGATTCTTTTTGGCACTAGAGTTCTATTTCAGTTGGGAATGATACAGCCCTTGCCCCTTCATGCACAATCACTCTGAAATAATACTACTAATGCTACTACTAAGTTGAAATTTCCTAAAATTTTTAGTGTCCTTTTTGGATATATGTATTTTTCCTTTTCCCAATGCTAAGAGATTTTCTTCCATCACTAAATTAGCAAATGTGGAACATCTGCTCAAGAAAAACATCCAGATCAAGTAAAGCAAAATTCCTTTTATCTCTACCTCATCCCTTCTCCTTCCCCCTCCGACTATTTTTTTTTCCCTTAACTGTCTTGAATAATTTAGGAATAACTTAGGCTATTAACAGTTTTGGTGGTCTTTCCAGGGTGATGGAGGGATGTGAGAAGGGAAGTGTTCATCTCTTTCACCTGAACACTAGCTGTTGTACTGTTAGTGAATGTGAGGTTTAATACAACTAAAAAGAGAAGATTATACATCCCTTCAAAATATGCTCTTTGAAGACATAAACCCACCCAAAAGTAAAGTGTTTGTGTTAATAAGTAGGAACAGCTGACAAAAAATAATGCAATTTTATGTACAATATATTGCAATAGACTCTTGACGCAGAGTTTGTGTTAGTTCCCATGCCACATAGCTCTTTCAAGGAAGACCAAACAAAACTAAGTGTTTAAGTTTTTAACAAAGTTTCCCATACTTGCAAATTTCAAGTCATTTTAACAAGGACACCTTCCCTCTCACCTAATCAGCTACCCAATCAGAAATTTTAAAGAAAAAAAAAAATCCATCTTAGCTGTGATTTTCAAATGGATTGTATAAAATAGTCCCCACAGAAGGCATGCTTTTCAATTAAAAGCTGTGAAACATTTCCACTGATATTGCTACAGCTTTATCATCAAAATAGACTTCATAAGCAATCTGTCTACAAGTGATGTTTCAGCTGTGCTGTCAGCAGCCAAGCACTAACAGAACACCACATCTTCAGAACCTCAGATCATTCACAGCACCCACAAACAGTTTGGGGCCTGTGATTACAGCAGTTCCAGTCCAAACACACCATTCTGACTTCAGCCTCACATTCAGTTACCACAGACTGACAAATTAAGATGTGTGTTCCCTTCTGCTAAGAGTTCTATTTGTTTGGCTACCAATCCACCTACTTAGTCATTTACATTTAGTCTTCAAACTAGTTGTAGTTGTCCAACACCTCATAGGATGCAGTCTGGCCAAGCATTCAAGGATGTGCACCCTACTGCTCAACAGCACTTTTTCCTTGTTTCCATTTAACAGAAGTATTTCAAATGTTTTAGCAACTGTATATTAAAATAGGATTCTAAGCAGCTCCAACTGAAAGTGTTTGCTTTCGCTGGTAACAGCTACTTGCAATAAACAAAGTTAGAATTATTAGCTGCTGTCGTGTGTGATACCATGCTTCTTGGTTCATATCAACATAATTTTCATGTCTTCCTTGGAGATCATGTTGTATGCTACAATTACACGTAGCTGGAAAAACCAGGGCACTGATTACTGAATATACACCCCATAAATGGAGACACTGAGTTGTTTAACATCTTGCAGTTGCAAAGTAGGAGAGCTCTTACCTTGGCCTTACAATCTTTAGTCACAAGAATATTTCCAAAAGTTATCTGGTGATGCTGTCCCAACAAAACTGCTCCCTTCTCCAGGTATATCTGTAGTCTTAATTTTATTCTTCTGCAGAATAAATTAAAAAGTATTTCTTCTATAATTACTAATAAGATCATTTTTAGTACCTACCTCTCTTTTCTTTGCTAGCCCTCCTTAACTTATGAAGCCCTGGAGTCTGAATTGTGCACCATGCTACATGGATACCTGGTGCTTCTTCAAAGAACTTGTACCAGTAGGTCATAATGCACCTTCACTGGGGCCTGCTATTTCATCTGGACAATTACATTGCCATTTCATTTACTTCAGTATCCTTTCATTCCTAAACATTTTGACTGCCACGCAAAATCAAGGGGATTATAAGAGGTATGGTGTAACTAGTTGCCTCCTGTTGGAAGACATCTGTGATACATGTTGTCAAACTAAGCATTCTTGGGCTCAAAAAAGTCTGTTTACCCTGCATGTAAGGCATTCACAACAAAAATTTACTGCTGTCTATCTTGGGCTTGCAGTTACTAGAAACACTTAACTTGTTACTTGAGCAGAAATGTTTTCATGGTTGAATAATGAATAAACACATCAAGCTCATCAAGAGTTTCTCTGGTAGAATTTAATAAAAGAGTGTAAGAAAAAAAGCATCCCTAGAAATACAATAGCAGTATTTAAAAATGTCTTACATACACATGTTGGAAGAAGAGGGAAAGAGAAAGTTTTGCTAAACAAAATTGCCAGCTAGTAACAAAAAGTCTCATTGAAAAGTTTCACAGTACTATAGCACGTGTAGACATTTCAGTTAGTTATCAAGCAAGTTCAGTTACACAAAGAAGAAACCCTAAAATTCAAGCAAGGTGGTTTAATCTCTGTTACATAAAATAATATTTGCCTTCAGGAGTTCACATGAAAAGGCAGTTTATTTTTAACATATGGGACTAAGAAACAGACAGTATACAGTTTTGTAGTCAAAACTAAAGAAAAGAACAACATACAATTATTTGAGCTTTCCCCAAAAGAAGAATAATTGGACTCTGTTGATTCATTTGAAAAAAGTGCAAGATTGTATATATTTGTATTAGCACAGACGAAGATTAAAGTAATTTTATGACATAACTTTGGTCACCTTGGCAGAGAATACCAAGGTTTGAAAAAAACCCTGTAACCCCCACATACCCAAAGTACAAGGAAGAGACTCTTTTCACAGTGCAACCTCTCTCTGGCGGTTACAGATCAGCATGTTGTATAAGAATGCCTAAAACACAGACTTCAAATATCACAATGAGCACAGACTCTAGAATCCAGGGAGCAAGTTACAATTTTCAAGTCTGTCCCTCAAGACACAGTGAAATCTAGAATGTAAGCCCCAGTTGGAAACTAGAAAAGCCCCTGTATCTTTTATCTCACTACTTTCAAGTGAAAGTTGAAACTTTCTTTCACAGTCAGACCCTGAACCAGATCTTCTGAACTACGATGTGAGCTTCCCCCACCCTTGGAATGAGCTCTTGATTGGAGGCAAGAACAAGGAGGAGATGGAAGTGGTAACACACATTGACAGGGGAATAAGATACAGGAGAGAAAACAGGAGAGAACAGCAATGAAAAAACGTTCATCAGCTCTCTTTATGAATTTTTATTTACTAAAACATTCCTTAAAGGGTTTCAGCATTAAGTTAACACCATAACTTGAAACCAGTAATTGACTCCTTACTAGGAAAGTAATTAGACCTCTTTGAGATTATTGCACAAAAACCTGGCAGCAAACAATTTGAAAATGCACATATAGATCAGTTTCTGAAACTGAGTTACGTAATGTTTCTAAAGTAAAAAATATATATATTGTTAAAGAATAGAAACTAAATACAGTTGCTTAATTTTAAATCAAGTCCAGCAAGAAAATATTTTAATATGGCAAATACCCCAACACTTGCTGCATGCATCCATAATGTAGCTATTTCATCATGACTGTGATCATATTTCCATCCCCTCCCCAAAATGTATAATCTTGACAAGAAACTCAAAATTGATACAACATGAAACACTTTCTTTTAATATATATTCCCATTTTGGTATTTAATGCTTAATCTATAAATAGATGCTCTCTGACACAAGCATGATTTCTGTGTTACAGTGCTGTTTTAATATTAAAATATTTTATATGAATAAGTCCAAAGCAGTTCATTTTTTAGTTATACTTCCAGTGAAAAAAAATATATTCTATTTAATTAAGTATCAGAACTGGAATTTGTATTTTATTAGTGACTATGTGTTGATGACTACTTAAAGATATAATTAGTTCACAAAAAGTATTGCTTATCTGAGTACTAGGTAAATGCTATATACAGATATTTAAAGAGTAGTTGAGAAACATCATGTAGTGCTACTGTTAAGAAAAGGTTTTGAGTAGTACAAAAATTTCCAATAATTTATGTCCTGATTTTTTTGTGTGTGTGCACGCTACCAGGAAAAAAATGACAGGAGAGAAAAAAAAAAAACCAAAAAACCCCACATATCCCAATTACTCTCTGCTAAAGGAACAAATCCATCTATCATTTTTAGACATTAGATTCAGACATAAGATTTCTACTAATTAAAATTTTGATTTAATAAAGTAATATGGAGGCAGCATGTGGTAGATTAAGGTTCATACAATCTGTTAAAGTAATACACAATTGAAAACTAATTATTTGAGCTAAAACTTTTAGGTTGATTCCAATCTATAGTTTCAGCATAGTGCTACATATTATTCAGTCTTGAAGGCTAAAAGCAAGAATCTGCAATTCTCATTCTATCATAAGCAAAGCTCACCTACACCTCGTCTTAAAACATTTTAGCAGCACAGTCAACTTTATAAAGAGAAAAAGGCAAAATACTACCATAATTTACATATTCTAATAATCTTTTCAAGGCATCAAAAGACCCAGATTGAAATTCTTATAACCATTGACAAAAATATATTAACCTATACTTGCATTTACACTTTCAAAAACTGTAGTTAGTATTAAGTTGGCCTATGAAGCAGTAGTAAAGTGCAAAATATTTGGTATAATATCTAGGGATTAGCCTTAGCTTCAGCGGAATACAAAGGATTAAGCCTGGTTCTTCCATTGACAGCTATGGTGTTTGATGGAGGACCAACCTGGGAGCAGGGAGGGAAAAAAAAAGAAAGAGAAAAAAATATTAAAAAAATGCCAACGTAAATTTCCAGATTTTTATCTCTCTAATATGTTACACAGTGTTACTTCATTTAGTGCTTTTCTCATTGCAATGCAAGACCTCCTATATGATTTCTGAACTAAGCATATATGCTACAGAAGCAGAAAGAAACATAAGACATTACTTAAAAACACATTTTTTCTTGACAAAAAATTTCATGTATAACTATTCAAAAAATGCATAATTTTTAGCCCTTTTCCACACCTGGTTGCAAAGAAATACTTGAAAAATATCACTAAACCAAACACTTTTTATTAAATATTGAATAGACCTGATTTCTTACTAAATCTTCTAACACTCCTGTATACCATGGTAATGTTTCTTTTATCAGAAGCAAACCATCACTTTCAGCACAGATAGCCAAAGCCTGATTTTCAGTGGAACTGCACAGCCCAACAGCTCCAACTAGAGTTAATGGGAGCTGTAGATGCTCCACAGCCATGAGAACCACATACCACAGCACACAGTTTACTAAACATGATGAAAACATTCTCAAGAGAAAAATGATTAAAAAGAAACCTCACTTGACCCATTTTAGGTTAGTAATTACTGAGGGCCCTATTGAACAGGAAAGACCAGCAACATAAAAGGCCACAGATCTCAGCACTGCATACTCACAACACATTAAGTAAAACAGAGGGTGAAAAAAATTAAGAACTTGGCAAGTGGTGCCAGGATTATATTTTTTAAATGACTCTCAGAGCTGCAAGAAAGGAGAGTGTGGGGTAAGAGGTAAAAAGAGAAGCAAACACCTGATGGACGTCTCTCATAATTCAAATGGATCAGATTATTACTCCTTTTCCTGACTGCAGTATGATACTGGAAGCTATGAGGTGTATGCATTCTCCAAGTCCCCTCAATTCTCAAAAGCACTTTTGGGTGCAAATAACTTATTGATACAAAATGCTTCATTTCTCTGTCCTACTACTGCCAGTTCTCCAGGTTAAACATAAAATGAGACCATGTTTTTATTAAATTTGCTGTAGGCCAAAAAAATCTCCTTCTGCTGTCAGACATACCTGTACCACAGCATATGCACTCTGAAAGTGAAAAGAACAGCATGTACAATTTTATGCTTGGCAAAACTTCAGTGAGTTCTTCACTGCATTTTATTTGTGTTCCAGGGGTTTTTTTAAAGCCTGGTTCAGGTTTCTGTGCTGCAGACTGCTCTTCTTTATGGTTACAGCTTCTTCATTATTAGAATGTCTCCTTAAAAAGTACAGCCCTTTCATCACCCCAGTCTCAACATGTAGTTTACTGACAAAGCACATCTCCCACCCACAGAAGAGAAAGGGAGGGGTAAACCGATTTCAATCATTATCTCTCTCCTCTTCCCCAAGTCATTCTTGTACCTAGACTGATAAAGACTACATGGGTCAAATCTACACTAAAAACATTTCTATGAAAAGGAATAAGTAAGTAAAGTGTCATATTATTCAGAATGTAATTATGCATTAGAAGAGAAAAAAATATATATGCAAATACAATCCAAACAGTATTTCTGGTAGAACAGATTTTGCCTCTAACGGATTCTGAACAATACAGCATTTTCTTAATTTTATCCTGCTTTTAATGTGATTACTGACATAGAGTGAGAAGCAATTCTACAGTGTATCATAAACCATTTGTACTGACTAGAGATCAAAAACCTACATGAGCATGCTTGTAACTTTTCCAGGAAACTCAATCTTCCTATTCATTGTAGAAAGGATGGGAGATCTACAAGCATCAGAGGCTGTTGCACTGCTACGGTGAAACCAAAAACCTATGAAATGGAATGTTTCACTATCTGACCACTCACTGTGAGATTTTGACCCGAGGGAATCAAAGACTTCCATAAAACAAACAAAAATGTCCCTTGTATCCACCTACTATACAACATAAGTTTCTTTCAAGTGAAAAAGGGGAAAAAACCAAAAAAGTACTGAATTTCTTTGACCTTCTGCAGTGAGAAACTATTCCTCAAAACAGAATGCAAAATACTAATGTGATGTCAAGAAAACTTTGTGAGACTATGACTGGTTGCAAACTTAAAACAGTACAGATTTTAGAAATGTGCACTGTTTTACACAATGAGAGATGTGTAGGTTAATTTTAGGAGAGACAATTTTTAACCAGAGGGGGTAGAGGAAGATGGTCCTTCCAGGACCATTGACAAAATATAGAGAAAAATCTTAGTTATGATGCCAAACAGATTAAGGACCTGATAAAGTCTAATAAATAGGAAATAGTCTTCAGAACTGTGTTATCTGCCTGCAAAAGGTTGCAGCCACTTCAGGTCTAGAGCAAAGCTGCTCAGCAGGTTTCTAAAGCCATATCATTTCAAACAATGTAAATACAAACAAATCAGACTTTATGGACAAGATACTTAACTGATAACCTAGAGATTTATATTTCATTTCAAGAAGATTTTGATTACATTTGTACTGTATCAAAATACAGACATTCAAAGCTCTGTGGGTGCATTCACCACTTTATTCTGCAAAACTGACCCTCTTCCCCATCTCCCTTTCCCATTGTTAAGAGACCTCTTGGCAGCAGTTTGTGCCAAAACTAACTGCTTTTAGAATCAGGCATTAGTATGGTAATTTTGAAGGAAGTACCATGAGTTCTTTGTTTTGGATGCAATGATGAAAACTCACCCTTTTCAATTTGGCAGCAGCTTCTCCAGAGCGGATTGCAGCCAGCAAGCTCTGGTGGATCTGTTCGGGGTCAGCGCGCGGGAGCGTCATCGTGGTTTGTCTCTTAGTGACAGGGTGTGGGTGGTCAGGGGAAGCACTTGACTGCGCCTGACTCTTCTGTTCACTATTCACATGGCCGCCTTTCTATAAAGGGAGGAAGTGGAAGGAAAAGAAGCCAAAAACCTTTAATCTGAATTAGTTATAAATGGAAATCTGAATCAACCTGACACAAGGTTGCATAGCAAACTGCTGCCATTCTAGTGTTCGCTTGATTCAAGACTTCAGAGATCAGCCACATTTCCAGCATAGCACAGTTTCTCTCTCACGTAATTACGCCAGCAAAACTTTGTATCTCCATTCAAGCATGCTTGCGGCATGACCACTTGAAGCCAAAGAGAGCACACCACTCAGAATTAAATTTAAGGAATCAACACACAGAACTATAAAGAACAAATCATAAGCACTCCAAGCATAAAAATAAGTATTACACAAGAGGAATAACTAATTAATTGACAGGGGATGCTAATTACGGCAGGAAAAGTTATTTCCGATCATCTGAATGATGTTGCTCTCATTTTTAACATTCCCTGTATCCCTGTACTTCATTATAATGCTGTGCTACTGGTGGACACCACAGGGTATTTTCCCTGTACAAATACAGAGCTTTCCGACCAGGAAGCAATTCAGAAACAAGACTTTACACTGGTTGCACTTGATGGCAGTGGATCCACAGTCAATTAGTATTAGAAATAAAGTTTACCTTATCCATTAGACTATTTTGTGACCCCGCTGTTACGGTCTGTAAGGAAGGGCTTTTCACTTCAGGCATGGAAGTAGCTGAGGAGAATCCAGCTGCCAAAGGGGCAGAGGAGAGTTCCACTGGAAATTCCTCTCTTGGTGCCTGGCTAGTGATCGTACGCGTCTTATTGAATGATTGTGACCTTTTGACTGCAGATGAGACAGCAAGAGCAAAAGGGGATGGTCTTGAACTGGAATATGGCTTTGGAACTGCAAAAGTTCTGAGAGTTCTTAGATTCAATGGTGCTGGAGGACAGGAGGGAAAACTTAAAAGCTTATTGCTTGTAACAGGAGAAGTGGAAGATTCAATGTTTTTTCCATCATCAACTTTTTCTTGATCTGCTGGAGGAGAGGGAATACTTGTTTTTTGTAAAGCCAAAGAAGTTAAATCAGGTGATGAGATTTTTTTACCCATCTCTGTATTCTTAATTTCATTTTGAATTGAATTAGGAGCACAAACTGTACTTCTGGCAACTGCAGATGTCACATAGTGACCGGAAGCTCTTCGTTGCATCTGCAGATAAAAAGAACTAGGCTTTGTTGTGGGACTTAATGGACTTAATGCATTTGACTTGTCCTGAGTCTCAGGAGAAGCATTTGTATTATCCAAACTTAGCAGCAGTGGGGCACACTGCTTGAAAGACTCTCTTTCCATCTGGTTGCTCTCAGTAGTAATCTCAGCTCCAGAGGTCACAGTATGGTCAGAAGTGCTGTTCACTCTCTGCAGCAGATCATTTGCTGCTGCAGCTTCATTTTGTGAACCAACCTGTGAAGGACCCACACTTTTTGACAGATGAGGAATTTCAGTTTGCACTATGAATTCTTTGGGGTCTTCCAAAGTAGATACCTCTTGTTCCTTATGATCTAATGGAACTTCTGATTCCCAGCTCTTCATCATTTCTAGGAATTTTGGAGGCACTATTTTATAAGTAGTCATCCCAATTTTTGGTATGTAATCCCTTGTAATTTCATTAGCAGGTTTGGGTTTAGGTTTGGTGTCCTGTCTATAAAAAGGGTGACCTTTTACAGGAGAATCATCTGTAGTTTCTGCAGTTGTTTCTCGTGAAGCGAAGTTACTGCCATTTATACAGATGTGACTCTGGTCTTTCATTGGAATTACTCTTTCATGAGTAACTTCTTGTGTCTCAAGATTTTGTTCTATTGCAGTATCTTCACTCTCTTGATGCATTCCATGCATCACTTGAAGAAGGGGGTTCTTCTTATCTCTGTTGTGTTGAGGGACTAGTTCTCTAAATGTGGATGATTCAACACCTTGAGGAACAGTAATTTCCTTCTGTGTAGTCCTTCCCAAATTGCTATCCAAAGTCTGGATTCCAACATCCTGAGTTTTTACTGTGTCCAAGCTGGTTTGATTTGTTTTGTCATCTTGCTTTTCTGAAATCAGTTGAGGATAATTTCTATGACTTACAGAGATGTCATTTTCACATGCCTGGCAGTTTGATAGTCTGTCAACTTCAAGCTTGTTATTTTCTCTAAAATCTACTGTTTTAATTTCAGCTGTCTGAAGTTTTTTCCCTTCTTCTGTTGTTGGAAGGAGTTTTGTATCACTGTGATCTTTAAGTTAAAGAAAGGTTCCAAAATTAATACCAATGCCAAATCAAATGCCAAAAAAGATTCAATCTTCCTCATTACATTCTATGTATTTAATAACAATGACTGCTTTTCACTGATGCTAATTTTTCCTTAACACTTTTAAAGGCTATTTAAAGATGTAAATATATTTGACTAATATTGCCAAATAATTGTATTCTGATTCAGGTACTTTTCCTTGATAAACAGGTTACAGATGCCATGCATCGACTTAATAGAAAAAACTATTCTCAAACAATTTAAAAAGTGCTAATGAATTTCAGTTCATTATATAGGCATCAGTGACTCAAGAGCTCAAGGACTATTCAATATCGAGTTAGATGCAGGTTTTATTTAGTTCCACACATTTGTGGCTTCTGTCCTTTAGTTTTAATGTTACAAATCTTATTTGTCAATTACGCCTTATGTATTTGTACAAGGAACAACTGAAAAACATTATGTACAAGAGCAATTTGGCAAACCTATTTTTCCTACCCTTTAGGTGGTCCGATAATTCAATTTTCTACCCCTGGACTAAGCATGTGATCAAATCCCAAACACATGAATATTTGAGTCAAATTGTTTTAAACACAATATTGGGAAAAATTAAATTCTTCAGAAATAATAATTTGGAGTGGTATTCTGTAGAGAAAAAAAATCCTCATTTCATGTATGCTATAAAATGGCAGTTAAAATTTATATCACATATAAACAGGACTTGTGTTGTTATGATTTATTAACAGAGGTATACTGAGTATAAAAGACTATAGAAGGCCTAATATATAAATCTGAAAATCAGTGTCACAAAAGAGTAAAATAAATCAGTCAGGTCACTAAATCCACAGGAAAATTTATGACCCATTAGATGCACAGGATGTCGTCATTTTGTTTCAGATCAGTGTGTCACTTTCTTTTATTTGTGCTTAAAAATATTTGTATTTTCATGCAGAAAACTCACCCTAATTTCATAAGCAAAGAACAACTGATGGCTTCTTCTTCCCCACAGGGGTGTGGCAGCCATGTCACCCCGCGTGGCAGGATTACTTTTGTGTTCAGCTTTCCCCCTCCTCAGCACTGTCCCACCCAACCATCCTACAACAGCATGAGGCAGCTTTGACTACTGCTAAAACAAAAGTATATTAAAAACAAACCCCAAAAAACCAGAACTGCAGCCAATTTTTGCCACTTCGTCTCAAAGAAAATACACTAGAGCTAGAGAAGGTGTAAAGAAAATAATCTCATTATAACAATTCAAGAATTGACTGTATAGCCATTTCTTCAAAGGAATAGAAAAGTTCAAGCTTCAAGTATTAACAAGTGGGAACTACTCACCATCATTTTTATTTTGAGCTAAAATTTTAAGCTTCCCATCTGTTTGAAATCCAGCATCCTCACTGCTTATCTTAGTCTGTAGTCCTCTGCAAAGCACAACAGTACATTAAATATGCTGGTATCATTCATTTCAGTAAACACAAGGAACGATGCAAGAGAACTGGCAATATTCTCCAAACACAGATGGACAAAACAGAACTGCTCTGCCAAACACTGGAATACTCAACAGAATAGATTTCTTTTTTTTAAAAAACAAGAGGAAATGCTGCCATGGTATTTTACCAAAATGACATGCAGCTCCACTTGCTTCTGTGTAAGCAGATGATCCATCTTCCCTTCTCTTTACCCCCTCCTTTTGTTTACACGTGCAGTTTGAACAAGCCACTTTCCAATAACAACTCCATTCCAGTGAAGCCACAATGGTTTTTCACTTTATATAAAGTGTTATGACACCCCCCCATCTAAAATGTGTCCCTGACTTTGTCCCTAGCATGATACACAGGAAGCTGCCATGAGACACTGTGTATGAACACACAAACTGAGCAGTACAGACTTCGCAAAATAGTCCCTTTCAAGAAATACCTTGAGAACAGAAAAGAAACACACACAACATGTTACTTGCATGCTAAACATCTTGCAAATACATACAATATCTATTTCCCTCATTTCATGGGGCACAAGAGAACTGCAAAAATGCTGAATAAAAAAGTAATCATTTTGAGGGTGGGGGGCGATATTAAGTCCTTGGCTTCGGAAGGTAAATGAAAAAGGCAAAAATACTTAAAATTTCTTTATAGAAAGTTATTACAACTTCAAACTTTGTTCAAGATATTTTTATTTTATGTAGTTAGAAATACTGGCATTATGAAGATTCCAATTAATTTGCCACATCAAATGTATCAGTTTTCAGAATCAGTGCCTTGAGCTGACACATCTGCATTGAAGCATTTAAAATGATACATTTCTCAATAACCATCCATGCTCATGTTGCCTGTGTAGTCCCAAACATACTGTAAGTGTCCAATAAACCACCAAATGGTTTTGAGAGCATATGCTCTCAAAATTACTGTTGGAAGAAAGTTAGAGCTCAGTCCTGCACTCTGTACTCTTACTTAGCTCCACTCCTTTTAACACAGCTGAGGGACTGAGCTAAAACTATTAACAACAGTCTGAACTAGATTTTTAATAGGAATTTTAAAAAAAATCAAATCAAAACCCCCCAAACCCAAAAGCCATAAAACACCACAGAGTATCATTATTGAAATTAGTGGTTTTGACTGGAATATTTTGCATATATCCCTGGTTTGATTAAAAAAGAAAACACTTCTCAAAGTAACTGGATCTTATATATAAGATTCAAATTACCTTGTTTTCCAGATATATGATGTCAGAGAAACACTACTCCTCATTTTGGAATTCCCATGATATTTGAGGAAGCAATTGCCAAACTCTAAAACCAGAATGCAGTACATTCTAGCTGACTCTCACCAGGATTATAAAACATGAAAGGTTACTACCAATTCACAGGGGAGAGGGGACAGAAACATCCCCTTGACAATCAGGCAAACTGGCCCAATAACACAGGCCTCATAATTTGCAAATTCAAGACAATTTATTAGATCCCCAAAGAGGAAAAACTGGGACAATATTTGCCAGGACAGAGTATCAAATATTTTTGCAAAGCCACATCTGACTTTGGACTGACAAAAACGTCTCTTCAAATACAAGTTAAACGTCTCTTTATTACCTTGAAAGTTCTTGGCTACTAGGGCAGTCACACGTTTTGGCTTCAGTACAATAATCGAAATAGTTCTTTCAATTTAATTTGGGAACAGTAGCCAGCTTAGTTGCCCCAGGGAACAGAGAAATAGTGAATTACATTAACACAATGGGACTTCTCTGGACAATCAACATTTATTTCAAGCAGGCACTAACTCATGTTGGAAACCTGCTGAGTCAGGTAGTTTAACAAACATGCTGAAGGGCAAAGGTACAGCATCACCAGAAGGGAAAAAGAGCGCTTAAGGAAACTAATGTGTTTATTCTTTAAAAAAAGCTGAATTAACTTGTTTTCCTGAGAGCAAATGGATTGAGACAGGTCAAGACCACACATAAGGAAAAGAAAAAATAAAAATTAAAGCCAAAACAAATATGCAAGCAATAAGAATCATGCCCAAAAAACCAGAAATGGCTGATGTATCCATTTTTCCCCATCTGTAAGAATAAATTTGTGTATTTTTATTTACCTAATCAAGCCAAATTTTTTGCAGCACGCTGCTCTAGTAAATACACTGGGCATTTTAGAGCTGGGTTCAGCTTTTCTGGGCTCCAGCTGTTTGAATAGTAAGGAAAGGGAAGATTAAACAGAATAGACTGCAGAACACTTCATTGTCATTTCTGCTGAAAAGCTCCATGAATTACTGTGCACAGAAGAGTGCTACAATGAAAGCTAAGCATATTAAATCTCATTCCTCTCTCACAATTCTCTATTTTGTACAATGAAACAGCACTCTGCATTTTATTTGCCTCCCCCATTGTCTCCCCAATGCTCCTTTCTTTGTCACAAAACGTACTTACTTGCCATCTGTGCTCATATTTTCTTGTTTTTCTTCCTCAAAGCTTTGCGAGTTGTCTACGGAAACACTGCCAGGAACGGGAGCTGATGAAGCAGGATCGTTTTTGTCATTTTCCAGTGGTATCTCAGCAGAGCTGAAGGCTGCAGCAACCTCTCCTATCCTGGGAGAGGTATTGGTACTTTCACTTTCCTCTCCCTGTTGCACACTTATCTCTTCCCTTTCATCAATTCCTTCCAGGTTGTATTCTGAGCTCCTTACATCTACACTCACAAAGGAAAGCAAAAAAAAGTGAGAATACCCCCAAACCCAACAAAACCCAAACCAAACCACAGCTCTCAATGCAGGTTGTAGATAAAAAGGGACTGCTGAAGGCAGCCTAAGTAGTTTGAAGAAGGAAAACTGACTTTTTTCATAGTTCAGGTAAATTTTAAAAAAAAGAGATTCATCCAGACTTCACAGCATTCTCTAGTTGTTTTCAATTCTCTCTTCTGACACAGGAATATGGTCATGACCATGCTACTGTCCACCTGGTTCTGTATCTGTACCTACTTTAAAACATTTTCCATGTTTAACCCAAGTACTGGATTAAGATTGTTAAATGTATTTTGATCTATCTCATAACCCCTAATTTCATGGAGGCAGACAGTTTCTTTTACCCAGACTTCTTGTACTTCCATTAGCTTTCCAGTGGGTTTTAAAATGCACAGTTCCTCTATATCAGAGCAGGAATGTTAAAGAACTAAAGAGCGACCCAAATATCAATTTTGCCTGTGGCCTGAACAAGTTTCATCACTGTTAGCAAAAATTTCCCATAACCATCCTAAGTTTATTAAAGTGTCTTGTGCAGTGCCTCATGTTACAGTAGAAAAATAAAGTTCATAGAAAAGTGCTAATCCATAAAAATACTGACATTTGCAACCAGAGCATAGTTAAACTAAAAGGTTGGGTTGCTGGATTAGGACAAAGATAAATCAGTGTACTTGAAGTTGAACTAATAAATACACCTGACCAGGGTACTCCCATCAGATTTGGGTGCACTGATACCTATTAGGAACAAGCCTTGCACTTGGAAAATTAGGTTGCAGTCTTTCTAAGTAGTAGCAGTAAATTTCCAAGAGTAAAAGTCAACAAAGTCAACAAAGAAAGCAAAAGTAAGGAATACTGGAAAGTCACAGATCCCAGAGTACAAAAAAAAAAAAAAAAATCTTAGACTAACTTTTTTTTAGCAGTTGGTATCCTACAATGCTTCCAGTACTTCTAGAGAAGTACACTGTTAGAGAAAAGTAATAAGAGAATGTACGTATTGGAGAAAGGCTCAGTACAGAACAGAAACTTTGATGTTTACAATAGAGATCATTTTAGTAATGGCAGTATCATTATGTGTGAGAAGTTAAATATATATGTCAAAATGCACAAACAAAGCATAACAAAATGTGAGCAAACATTAAACCGGTCAAGACTATCCCACAGCCCATAACTGGCTCTCAAGAACATTGCCTCCTTCACTGGTGAGACCTATTACACCACGGGCCTGAGCCATTACCAGCCACAGGAACAAAGCCAGATTTTTCAGTCTGAATACTGAATTATACAACAAAGAATAGCCAGGACTTCTGACAAGATAAATGGAAGCATTCTGGAGCTGTTACGGTTTTATGCCCAGGCACTGCTGTCATTTCTCTGCTGCTTTTCCTCTGGAGAGGAGTGTAACAAAGGCTGAGTTATATCTCTATTCCTGGGATGGAAACTTAGCTTGGGTTGGTAGGAGACATTCCTGACATTCCTGCTACGTGAAAGTCTGTTCTTTGCTGTGCTAGAAACACTTCCAAGCATTGGGGTGGACTAACCAGACCTACAAATGGATAATACCAAACAAAAACAGCCCTCACACTTCTTAAAAAAATGCTCTACCTCATTTGTCAGCATAAGATCAGCTTTGCTTGCTAGTGGGTTTTCATCTGTTACTGGGTCTCATTCCAGACCTGGGCCATCACTGCTGTAGCAGAATAAAGTCTGAATACTTTTGAAAACAAACAACATTTAACAACCGTCCTTCACTTACATCATGCAGTTAACTCCTTAGGGGAGCAGGTCAGATTCTGATTTGCTTCCAAACCCTCACTCTATAGCTTTTACGTGCAACATACTGCTAGGAAGAACTTACAGCAATACTGGCTATATACTGTTGCCTTACTGCTTATACACCCTATCTGTAGTTCCATACGTAACATAAATTGCATTTCTACCTGCATATAATTTATTCTCTCAGAACTTTAGTCACTGGGTTTTAAGTAGCCCTAAATCAACATTGTTAGAATCTACAGTGTGCCACTGTGAAGATAGATATATATAAATAGATATAGATATATATACACACACCTGACGACTGACATACCAACTGCGACTCTCCTTTCAGCAGTAAGAATACCCTTTGCCCAGCAGAGAACAGGCTGGTGCTGCTCTGTGAGCTCTTATGCTCATAAGCACCAGAGCCAAAAAGCCTGACTACATCATGCAAATCTGCTCCTGACTCTACAGCCCTTAACAAGGTGCTTAAGAAATACTGTAACCAATAGGATTATATAGATTTGTTTGATGGGAAGTTTTTTAAACATCTCTAATTTCAAAATTTGTTTTGAACACTGTTTTACCCTCTTCCCTAGAAAAATAAAGACTAAGCATTAATTAAATTTTGGGAAGGTGAACAAAAATCATAATTGATAAAGTGAATTGCTGCTTATAATCCTAAATGTTCACATTAATTCTTTGTCAATGCTTATTCTAGTAGATGTGTGCCTTCAAACTACTTTTGTCAAAGTAAGACTGTTTTTACACCATGGGAAAACTGTCATTTCACAAGAGAAATGCTGCCTATTCCATACTATAAAGCTCCACTCAATGTGTATGTGTCTAAGTAGAGCATAGTTAACAGACACCAAATTGAATACTTGCAGTGGTTCATTCTAGGGCAAAAGGTAATGCTGTACTTGCAGCTTAGGTTATTTTGCTCATTTGCTGAAGTAGCACTGCATAACAGAACTACTATGGAATGCCAGTCATAGCTGGACAAAAACTCACAATGCTTCCCAGATGCCCAACAATCAAAGCAGTATTAAACCAAATGGACGGAACTCTGGGGGTTTTGTAGAGTTAAAATTATGTCCCACTTTGCAATTAAAGATATACTGAACTATTCCATCCATTTAAAACAGTTGCCAAATGTGGTAATTTTCAGACTAGGAATAGGACAAGTGTACTGCATCTGATTTTGCTGCAGGTTAATATTGGTTCTCACAGCACAACAGGCTTTGCTGAAAGGACCCTTTATACACAGGCCTCATGACAGTTTCAGAGATGCCACCAGAGAGCAGCAGTATCCCATGAGGAAAAAAAAGAGGCAATGAAGCTGTGCTATGTGACTTGTATGTACATTTTAAAAAACTGCACTACATCAAGTCTTCAGCAAAGGACACTGCATGAAGACACGAGAACTAGAGATTGAAGATTGTCACTAACTGAAGAGGTAAATCCAAGAACTCAATATAGACTGCCCTAAGCCCAGTGAAAGTGATTACTTTTCTCTATTTCTTTCCATTACAGCTTAAATTAAAGTATTTAATTACAGAACTCAAATGCCTCAATCAGAAGTTTCTAAATCTATTGAAAAACAAACAAGCCATTTCTTTGAAGTTCAGGGCTGTTTACCTACACAGCACTTGGACGTTACAGTGATGGGAAAGGCAAAAATTATAGCACAGATCAACAACTTTAAGATAAAAACAAGTACAAGAAAACAAGAAAAACTTGATTTAAAATCCCAGTATGATAACCTCGCTCATCTTAGACCCATTGCATGTAGATAAGACAGTTTTCAACACACAAAATTCAGTACTAAAAAACAAGCCACTCACTCAGAACTGATTATTCTCTTTCATCTGCTACAACAGCTAGGACAAGGAAAGGTTACAGCTTTGTTAGATCTTCAGCCTTGGACTCCACAGTACAGGTTCATACTCCCGTTTATTACATTATGTATTGCTTCTACTTAATGTCTTTTCCAATAATTTACATAAATTGCCCTAAACACAAACCAAGCCCAAGTTTACTGATTACTGATTTTTTATTTTTCCCCCTTTGCCAGCGACCTACCATCCTAGCAGATGACTTTTTCAACTCTTGTGGTACATTTGTGTTTTACCACTCCAACCAATTTGACTGGCATCCTGAATAAAACAGCCGGAAAACTACTTAAAAATTCCTGTCAACTAGCACAGTAACTGAGTGTTTAGCCTCATATAATGACAGTGGCACTCCACAGGCTTAGCATTTATATACTTCATTCTTATGAAATGCATTGAAGAGTTATTTTTTCAGATTGCACTGGCACTGATTATTCTAAAAGCTTTTGCAAATTTTAGAAGACTTCTAGATGTTGTATCTTGTAACTGAACCCTACAGTCTGGTGCTTACAAACAACAGTACTTAACAGTACAAACTGCATAAATCAAAAAAAGGATTATGTTCAGCAGCTAAATAATTGTATTTTAAACAGCTATACTTTCATGTATCACATTTTTCCCATAACACCCAACAAATAATTTAATATATAAACAACTATTTATGCATTCAGTTTAGATTTACAACTTATGTTTTCAAGGCTGTTCAGATGCCAACCAAAAGGCAGGCACAGATTTGCTCCTGCCCCTATGTTATGCAGGTCAAGGGCAGCACAAGGCAGGGTTCTAAAAACAACACTGGGCTTTAGCTTTTGAAAAGCTTGTTATGAGGTAGAAAAAAAAAAAAAAATCACAGAAATTCTGGATAGTTCTTCTCTATAACTTGTGAGGAAAGAGGGAAAACCGGGATAATGTTTAGTTTATTGAATGTAAAGCACAGATACCAACACAAAATATATTGTATTTGTTTTTTGTAGACATTAAGGGTAAAATATCTTTATTTTAGAATGGCATATTTTTACTTCAAAGGAAAACTTAATTGATCTGAAGCATTAAAATTAATTCTATACTTATGACACATCTATAGTATAGTAATTTATTGCTATGAATTACCATAGCTTGCTACGAAGTAGATTTTATCAATACTTTTGTAAAAAGAACCAACCTGTTTCAGGCTGCATTTCAGTGGCTCTTCCTTCCACTTTAGTGGAGGCTGATTCTGTCGACTCTGTTACTGCAAAAAGTGAAGCAACAACCTTACCACCTCTCAATTTTTGCACCAACAAAAGTTCTAGATAAAATGTTAGATTGTGGTCATACAGACTAGTGATTTCTTCAAGAAACTCCTCTGAAGCAACTAGTGCTCACTGTCACATTTTCCAGATATTTTAATCTCAACTCTTCGGCATTTTTGAACCAGAAAACTGAATTTTTGATCAAACAGAAGAATTACAAAAAAACAATATTGAACTTTCTCCCAGATTCTTCTAGCAAGTCCATTTGCTATTATACTCTCTCTGATCCAGAGAAGCTAATCTTTTCTCCCCACCCTAAGCAGTCCACCTGAGTAACATAAACACAATTCTATACCTAACCTAGCTATAATTAATTTGGTATTGTGCTTTCTGATCTGCATGTTCTAAATACCTCTTTTTCTCACACTTGAGGGAAAATAACAGAAGATTGGTGAGGAGGATTGTAAACACGCTCAAGTGACTTGCAGTAGGGGTGCAAAATCCCACATATACGATATTAATTGCTGTTTAATCTTGTGTGTTTGACAAGTGGAACACCTGTGTTCAGATAACACAGGCCTGTGATAGACTTACAAGGCATCTTATGGAACATGCTGGAGATTCCTGCCCTGCTGTGGGAAAGATCAAAGCACTGTGGTAAATACATCTGGGTGAATCCCTGACATAGAGGGAAGGGAGCAGGTTTGGCAATCCTCTGGCATTGACCAAGCTCTTCGGTATCTGTGTTCCCACTTGGGTGCCTCTGCTCGGGTGCTGCTTCGAGGCTTCCCCAGTTGGTGAGGTAACAAAAATAAATGTACTTTGCATCTGCAGTTTTGTGGTTGCTCACTTGAGGTTCTTATCTCATAAGGTGGCTTACTTTAATGTTTAGCCAGCTATACTTTCAGTTGCCTTCCAATTAAACAGCATAAAAAGATTACCAGGCTCATTACTGCTTTCACTTTGATCTTCTGGTGCTTTAGAGGGTGGTGAGGGTGCCTTGCGCTTCATCCTGCGCAGAGAGGAGTTCACGGAAGCAGTGTCACTGAGTGGCAGGGAACCTTTCCGTACTAATCCCAGAGGGGCCTGCCAAGGGAGACAGGGCAGGAAGATTATCAGCAATCAGTAAAAAACAGCAAAATAGCTCTAGTAATTATTCTCCAAAAGTATTTGTAATATACATTTGGGAAAGAGAGAATGTATTACCAAACATATTGTGGTTTTCATCTTAATTCCTCCAAGGAGTTGTTTTTAAAAAAAAATATTTTCTCAAGTAATTGAATATATTCACAGAGGTGCAACATAGAGCAGTAAAAGAAAATCAGTTGCTACATATAGTGCAGAAGAAATCTGAATTCTTTTACACCCAAAGGCTATTCTACAAACCCAAAATAATTCTTTTCTAAAAGTAGCTAAACTCACTGTGGAAAGAAGTTTCAACTACACCCCACTGCAATGACATAACATGTTTCCTTCTCCATTCCTTCAACAGCAGTCCTAATTGGCCTGTATACATAATTATTATGAATTTCTTTCCCTCCTTGAAATACCTGAACTTTCACAGAAATTTTTGGAATGCCTGATTTCAATACTTATCAAGTACAACTGTCTTATTACAATATTTAACAAAGTTAGATTTTAGTAAGTTGCGAAAAAAAAATTATAGTACCTACTGATGTTACAGCATAGTAAGGTCTTCATTATTGTAGTAAAAGTAAAAAGTCTTAATTCACAAATAATCAAAACAATTAAAAAATGGATAAAGGGTACCTGTTGAAGACCTCGTATTTTTATGATATAGCAGTCCAATTGCATTTTAAGTTATTTTAGAAACACATTGTCTGTCTCAGAAAGACAGTAGTAGTAAATTTGCTCGCCATTCTTAACTATGGCTTGCCTTATTGTCTTGGGGTGACCTTATGATGTGTATCCCATATCGCTGCCTATGCCCAGAAATTAATTCCTGTGCCTTTCTATGCCTCTAAACTGAGCCTGAGAGGGGGAAGGAAAAACCTGAGCAAAACTTTTGCAAAGCAGTTTGCAGCTTGCTCAAGGTCACACACAGATAGCAATTGGTTTTCCCCACTGCAGCAGGGGAGGGAGGAAGCACCCGGCTTGCTGCGCCCAGAACAGTTTTTCTGGCCAGTGGTTCAGCTGCTCTGTTCTCCGGAGAGAGACTGAGAGTTGAATTTTTCCTTCCCTGGAAGTTCGGATTTTCTCCCTTTTCTACTGGACTGCTTGATTGCTGTAACATCAGAGCACATCGGGAGGACTTTCCACCGGGCACAGAGGGCCTGGCCCTGGGCCAAGCCCCAGCTCCGAGGAGACCAAAGGGAGGACTCCAACACTTTCCCAGGTTTTTCCTCCACAGCAAAAGATTTTACCATTTAACATTATTTTCCTTTCCCATGTGTTTGTTAAATAAATAGTTTTATCTTATTCACTTTCCTTCGAGGAAAATTTATTTTTTCCTGAACCTGGTGGGGGAGGGGTGGTTGTGCCTTCTCTCAGAGGATATATTTCTAAATTTGGCCAAACTGGTACACTTATGCTGAAGAAAACTATATCCACATCTACTAGAATGACAATGGTCAGGATCCCAGCAATAAAGGAATGCATTTTGGAACTAGACACAGCTGCCTGTTTCTGATTCCTATCACTTGTGTTCTCAACAATATAATAAAATCTTACAGTGACATTCATTTCTGGCTAGAAGGATCCACACAACAGCTGGGTGTGGGGTCATCTTCAGAGAACTTCTCTGTGCTTCAGTTAACCAGCCCACTTCACAAAGCACAACATCAGGGAACATAGAAGGCATATAAAGACACCTGCATATTCTTGTTTCACTGGCAATCCTTTCAAAAACATCAGACAATAGAATTGTTGACCGTGCCAATTTCCACGGAAAAAGATGCTTATCATTTAGAAAGCTATCACTGAACAAATATCCAAACATTCCACAGTAAGTGGGATATCAAAGACCAAAAGCCAGAGTATTTGGTTGTACACAATCAAATCTATAAAGAAAATTACAACAGAAAAGACACTGGCACAAGGTGTCTGGCAGGCAGTGTTTGGCAGCTCCTGTGAGATTCCAGTACAATACCTGAATGAATGAACAGGGCTATGAATGAAAAACTATCCTTTGGGCCACCCTGGGCACCCTCAGTCATCTGCTTTGTCCGACCCTGGTATCAGGTATAACAGATCCACAGATACTGCACTGTAAGGAGCACCACTGTCCAAAAATGTTCACACAATTCTACCCATCACTCTAATGCCAAAGCAGGCAACTCAAACCTTTTACAGAAAAGCAAGAGTCAGGTTTGAAGAGAGAAAACACAAAGCACAGGGTGAAATATTCTTTTAAGAACACCAGAGGATAGGAACACATCACTCCTAATTAAAAACACTTGCATGCTTGAGTAGTTTTTAAATAAGTCAGTTTCCAGAATAAAATGTCACATAACAAAAACCACTTTACACTTGTATAATTTCTTATTCATAGTTCCAAAATAGTTCTTAAAAAGTAAAAATAATTAATAGTATTCAGCCTTTGAATTTATTCAGGAGGGGATATCGAATACAATATTATTTCCCCAAATGACAGGGTTTTTTGTTGCTGAAGTATTTCCTCCTTGCAGTTGGGCAGTGGTGTTTGTCTCCTCTCTGGCAGCTGTGCTCAGGCTCTGCACAAAGCCACATTTCCCTGCCCCAAGGTCTGCACCTCTCCAGCTCCACAAAGGCTCCCTCAGTGACTCGGCTGGCACCGCGCTCTGCGCACACTCGCTCAGCTGAACAGATGTCACCAGAGTTCCCTTCTGCACACAACAAGTGTGTGTGTAGGGGGGGAGTAATGTTCTCAGCATAAGAGCACAAATGCTTCTAGATTTTTATAAGCCTTTCTACTGCCCTTTGCATCCAAAGAAACAAATAATTTGCAAAGAGAGATTTCAAGAAAGTACTAAATGTTCCAGTTAAGGTTCAAGTGTTGAACAGATTTTCTCAGGAATTATTCAACATATGAATATTAAGAGCTTTCAAATCCTAACAAAGGCTGTAATGTGAAAATAGTACTTTACACAGATGGAAAAAAATTAAAATAATGTTATTAAGACATATCTGACAAAGCTTTGGAATATACATCTGGGTGTTCATGTGTCATACCAACTGCCTACAATAACACCAGTGCTTTTTCAGTTATATTTACATCAAAATTCTTGTTAGGATCACTAAAGTAGTTAACGGTGTTTATGCAGAAACACCAGTGAACTCTGTCATAACTTTTATAACATAAGCAGGAGTTCTAGTTTTAACACCATACACCCTCTTCATCCTGCAACAAGCAAGGGTGGATATGAAAACTTTTTAGTCTCAAATTTGACACCAAATCCCACCCAAAGGAAACACTGGTAGATGCCAGTGCTTCCCAAGTTCCAGCCTCTGTATGCAGTGGCAGACATAGTGCCTTGCCCTTTTTATCACTTCAAAAAGCAAATAAAGGTAATTAAGGCACAGTAGTTTTGCAGCTACAATGGAAACAAAAATTCAAAAGCATTTGGGAAAGAATATAGTGGTAGTGGAGCATTTCAGTGTGCTGGAAAGTCTACCCCATACCAAAGGTCACTAGACAGACATTTTCGTATCACTACATCCTACCTCTTTTGCTCCATACATATCTAAGTTTAACAGAGGTATACAGGTGACTGTGTCATGTGGGGATAGAAAAGCACATTGCTAGTCACATTGCTAATATTTCTATCTTCCCTTTGTGTATGCAGGCAAATGTATGTCCAACAGAAAAAAATATGTATTTGCTCCTACAATGACTCATGCATTCGATTTCTATTACATGACTTAAGCCTCCCAAAATACTTAAACTTATCCTAAGTACTACAAAGTAAGTAATGTACCTCTGATCTGTTGGAAAGAAAAGACATACAGAATGTATTTGGAGAAACTCAGCTGGTGATATTCTGTCCAAACAACCGATATGACTATTTTTTCCTAGGATTTATCTTGCTGGTACAGAAGAAAATACAATAAAGGAGTAAAGTTATGCATTTGATATACTGAAAAGTAAATGCAGGCAAAATTCACCACCAATTCTGAAACATCTCAGAATGATATGAGATTATCTTCACGCAAATTTCAGGTAGTCCTGAGCACTCTCTTCTCCCAGGTAACCCTGACTCTACCCAAAACCTCCCTGCTATCCATAGTGCTCAAAGCATCATTGTCCAACTTCTCCTTTAAAGGGCTGACCATCAAGTTGCAGGCAAGAAAGCTTCCGGTATAATTTCTTCAGCACGGAACTCACCCCTCACAGAAATCCTAATTAAGCTGTCCTGTGACAGTGACTAAAAAATCTTTTCAGAATACTTTATGATTTAGTTGCTTCCCACCCTTCCCCCAGTCTCCCATCTTCTTCTTCCCTTTCTTTTTTAAGAGGTAGCCTGGAGATTCAGATTTCTTTAGGAGTTAGGGTTGTGTAAATAATGGCAATTTGTATTTCTATAGTTGAGAAGATCCATCCATTATTTTAAACTGTAAATGTTTTGACTAAAAATCTGCACTTAATTTTTTCTACCCAAGCATAGTTTATGCATGCTCCTATACAATACCTGTAAATAGTGTAAGGAGAGAAACATTGATGGGATAAAATGCAGATGTATCAGTCTAGCTTTTATAAATAAAGGAGTAGAAAGAAAATCAGCCACAGCATTTTGGGCATAATCAAATGCTTTTCTTTTAAAGAAGTGCTATTACTAGAAAATTGCAACCACTTTTATGAAAACTGTGAAGATACCCACACTAAATTATACAACAACACTTTGCAAAAACCCTTGAGAGTCCTCTCTACTTGCAAGTGTATTTAAACTTGCTAGTTCTCAACATACTTCTGGCAAGAGTCATCTTGCCCAGAATTAGAACTGACAAATAAGTGAGGGATTTCAATATTAGAGATTAACATGCTCAATTCCCACCTGATTTAACATAGAAATTTCCTGGACAAGCATTAACCATTTAAGCTTACTAGGCATCTTCCAAGTCTCATATAGAAGAATAAGCAAGTCATGCTGTGTAATAACTTGCAAAAGGTACCCTGACATGCACTGTACTATTTTCTCCCCTAAAAATAGCATTGTGTCCATAAAAACTAATTCTATAATCACCTTGAAATGGAGGCCAAAAAAATTCCAATCCTCGTATCAGAATGTAACTACTCAAAGAAAAAGCAGTTTCTGTAACTGAAAAGTAGCAGAGAAGCTGTAGGAAGTAAACATTAAAACCCTTTTTCATGCTGTGAGAAACTGGACTACAATATGTTGAGAATTTGAAGAAAGACAACAGTGAGAACTCTGTTCCCTTAAAGTTGGCTCATTCCACTGTTGTCTGATGTTACTACTTTGACACGTTTCTCAAAACCAGGCAGACAGTTTATCCACGCAAAACTGACACTTCACTTTGTCTTCCTTGCGGATGTTACGAAAGAGATTTGCCTGTAATAGGGCCCATGCAGAAGGTCATCCTGGTCCATAGAAGAAATTAAGTATGTATCCAGTCTGCCAACTTAGGCATTCTTAAGAGCAGTATGATTTGCAATGAAATGCTTGCTGTAAGGCAAAAAGTGATAAAAAGTAACCCTTAAGAAAAAAAAGTATATCTTCATGTTTGTAAATTAACTTAATTGGACACTGAAGTTACAGTGAAATTCCCACACATACTTAATAGCCCAGAGAACACACCAATCAGCCTGGTGAGCAGCCTGAGAGAGACTTAAGTCCTACCAGCAGGACACACATTTCAACAGCAGAGAATATGATAGACCAAATTGTTATATTGTTTACAATGAAATAATTGTGATCTAGTGTAACCATTGTACTGGCCTCCTTACTGAGAGCTGACCTGGATTAAGCGAGACCTTTTGAGATCATTTGGTGCAACTTTCTGTTAAAAACAAGTTCTTACACTTTATTATTGGTTATTGCAAGAGCCTGTCAAGGAACATCTCAAACATTTCCAGCAAAGAAGCTTCTACCACTTCTCATGAGTGACCTATTCCAATAGTCAGTTCTCACAGTGCTGAGTTTTGTTCTTCAGTCCGAATGGAATTTCCTCTGGAGAAGCTAATGCCCATTGGTTCTCATCCTGTCCCCATGCACCCTTGTGAAGAATATACCTCTGATTTCCCTTTAACACCATCCAGGTATCAGAAGAACATGATTAGATACTATCTGAGCCTTCTTTCCACTAAAACATTTATTTTCTCCAAACCTTTAAACACCATGGTGGCCTGCTTTCAGTCTCTGTCTTGAACTGCAGGAAACAAATCTGGACACAGCAGTGCAGGTGTAGCATAAAATTATTGGGTACACTGGATTCAAGGTGGATGACATGACCAGACCCCAGCCCATACTGATGCTTGGGATTACTTCGCACAGAGAATTTCACATGGTTCTTTTTAAAATCTCATTGAACCTGTCACTGCCTCCCTGAGTGGTGGCTGGAGTACCTGCCTCTCTGCCCATTTTGGTGCCGAAGTTTGTCAAAGGTGGATTCAGTTCCATGATGTAGATTGTTTATAAAGATATTTAACAGTAGTGGCCATACTACCAACTTCTCAGGAACTCCACATTACAACCAGTCTGACTTGCAGCCATTACCCCCACTGTTTGAACTGCAGCCACTTTTCATCCTATCTTGGGTTTTGTCTGTCTGGTTTGTATCATACTTTAAAAAAAAAAAAAAAATTGATGTAGACTGTGGTTAACACCTTGCTAAAATAAAAGGCAGATGACCTCATCCTTTATCCTTGTATTTCTGCTTACCACTAATTCACAAATTTCTTGCTCTTGACATCTTCTGCCACTTGGAGCACCAGGCTCGCTTTCGCAATCCTAAGAGCAGCTCTGCATGTCCAAGAAGTATCTCTGTATTTCTTTCTGAGAATTGTTCTTCCCCCTTTTATTTCTGCACTTGAGTTCTCTCAGCAGCACATTTAAATGAGACTGTTTAAAAATACTTAACTGTTTGTTTTTATGTCTACACCTATTCCCACTCAGGAGAATGGACCACTCTTGTGCTGCAGGAAGGCTGTCTCTTAAAATGTTGCAGTACTTATCCAATCAGCAACTTGATTCTCCAAGGAAGTCTCTCATAGGATCCTTATTAGTAGTTCCCTGATCAAGTTGAGCAATATGTACTATGTGAAATTCATTCACTAGATGATATTTATTGAAGGTAGATACCAAAAGACAAAGTATTTTACTTGAATTAATAAAATTCAAAGGGAAGAGTAAATATTTGCCCACATTTAAGTCCCAAGTGCTGCATTTTCTGATAAATCACTGTGCAATCAAATCCCACTGAGATAGAAGTCACCTTAAAAATGTGTGCCAAAGGCCTCTAAGTTTTAAGTGAGTTGCACACAGTAGTACAAAATAGAAAATACACACAAAAATATACCTTCATCTGGATGTCCTCTCTTTGAGAGCTATTCAACTTCAGTCAGATCACTTTAGCTCAGTAAGAAATTCAGTAAATAATAATAAATAATAAATCTAAGCAATTGTTTGAGTGACAGCTGAGCAGTCATACATTACTTTTAGATGTAATAGGGTAGTAATCATTTAAAGCATGTTGACATTAATAAGCTATTTTTTAAAAAATTGAATTCAATTAAAAGAGAAACATGGTGAAGTAAAAAAAAAAATTATTATTTTCTTACTCTCCCCAAAGGTTCCTTTTACTAAAATTCAGAAAGAAACCTCTCTCTTCTTCAAATGATAAAGCTTTTCAGCAGGACACAATACACAAAGACACAACTTCTGGTAAACAGTGCTCTCTTGTGGTTCTGTGCATCAGTGAGAGACTAAATCATTGTATAAAGATAAAGGTAGTCACAGTCTGAAATTTCTTGTCTCCAAGTCTAATTCAAAATGAATCCCTCGGACTTGTATATCATTTAGTTCTGCATTTAATTTTTCTAGCATGTCAATAACTTCATATCTAAAGACCACCTTTAGATACTGTATTCAAAGCAATGTATGAAAAAAATTAAAAATTAAATATAACAAAAATTTTAACTTTGATCTTTAACTGGAATTCACAATTGACAATATGTCCAATACCAGGATAGCAGTTAATGAGTCAATTCTCACAAACTCTATTGGCAGAATTTTTGCATGTCATGGGATATGTATAGGTTACTCAGATAGGTAGCCCACATCTCATAGCTTCAATAAAATACAGCCCAATTTTTAAAATAAAAACCTTACTTTAACTTCCTAGGAACACAACAATGTTCAGACTGCTCCCCATGTCCACTTTTTTCTACAATATAGTGTAAAGAACAAACTACTCATTATCCCATGTAACTAAAACATTCAAAATTAACAGGAATATCCCAACCCCAGGTACTACTTATAATAAAGCGAGACCACATTCTCATATTTAAATATATAAAGTATTCATCCAAAAGAACAAAAAGGTGCTTACAAAATCAATTTATATAAGAAGTTGGTTTTACCTTTTCAAAATACAGCAAGTACTTCAGTTATAAAGTTTAAAAGGAATGCATCATTCAATTTCCATAGTTATTTTCTAGCTAAAATTTTTTGAAGCAGTTACTTCACTTTTATTTATTAATTTATTTATTAATTCAAGCCTCATCATATATTAACAACAGGGTTATCAGGGTTACTATGTCTGTACTTATTAAGAGAAGTGAAGCAAATGTAACTAACCTGTTCATTCCTATCAAAGCTGTTGGATTTCACCATATCAGATGCAGGTCTGACTTGGCCTCGTGCGAGCTCCTGGGGAGCACTCTGAGAGTTCGGCATGGGTGGCAAAGGAGCTCTGCGTTTCTTCGGCATTTCAGCGGGCAGAGTGTTTGAGTCATACTGCTTGCTGACAGTGTTAGATCTCGTGATGAATGCTGGCCTTGGCTTGCTCATCAGTGGAGTTGCTGGGGCACTGGCAGCCTTGGGGTGTGGGAAATAAAAAAAAAATCTAAGTTGCATACATTTTCTGGAAAACTATCAACAGTACTGACTGCCCAACTGGAATATGTTTTCTAGAAGTTTCTCTTATACAAAGCTACACCTTACTTGTTCTCTTTTCTTCTTGTTTCGTTGAAAAAAGCTGAAGAATCCTTTATTTTCTTTCTCCTTCAGAACATCCATGTTTTCAGATTGGTAGGAGCCTAAAATAGAAAACAATAGTCCTAGATGTTATTTCATGCAGAGATTATTTCTCTTGCATTCTTACTATTTCACTGTGTCATAAACCTCCTGCAATGGTACACAAAACACATCATAAATCACCTAAATTAAATTTTTTCTACATGTTGCAAAGTGAACAGTTTGCCTACCATCCATGTTCTTCCTCTCCTTCTCAGAACTCAGGACAAATGAGATTCAGCTGCTCTTAATAGCCCCAGCACTTTGTCCAGCCCACCCCACTTGTCATATGTTATGGTTCATATCACAAACATAGTAAAAGGCAAAAAGAGCACTACACTTTTCAGCTCTCCATTCCTACCAGCTTCAATTTATGGTAAAGTGTGAAGTGGGACAAGCCAGGCTCCAGCCTGCACATGGTGTAAACTACAGAGAAAGATCACCCAAACACTCAATCAGTGCACACATAATTGCATGGCAGTCATAGTAAATACATTCAGATCCATTCTTGTTATCTTGCAGAATTTATCCTCCTTAAGTTGCTGTATTCATGCTGAGGAATTGTTAAGTGTAATGACTGACTTTTTAAAAATTTTATTAGAATGAACTTTTTTGAAGAAATCCCGTTGAATGCAGATGTAATGAGCAACAAATCAGCAGGTCTGGTACAAGTATCAATATAAACATGATCCTAAATTTAATAAATTGATCTAGGGTAAAACTATTCAAAAATACTTTCTATGTAACTGGGTATATTCAATTCTGCACTATTATTTGCAATATGCATTTAAGATAGGACAGAGATATTACTCATGTCACAGTTAAGCAGATGTTATAGCAGGAGCAGGTGCTAATGTCCCTTAAGTGCTACAGTTTCACCGCCTATTTCAGTAAATCGTACCTTGAAAAGATGGTAAATTTAAATCAACTGGTGATGCAGCTACAGAAAGACAAAAAGAAAGACAGAAAGTATGAATCTGAATCAAAGACGCAGTAACAACTTACAAACACAGAAAGCCAAGCTGGATCTTCAACATTAGGGAAAAATTAACTGGGTACTTTGCAGAAGTAAAAGGATGTGTATCTTTACTGCCTAATACTTAAGTCATTCAAGAACTTGAGCCTGAAGACATGCAACAGAGGCTGCAACTGTGTACATAAGGAGGGAGGCTCCACTTTCTGAAGCAAAGAGAAAAATCAGTATGTAGAATAGTTTGCTCTGGTTTGGATGGTCAGGCAGTCCAAACTTGGAAAATGAACAGGAATGTATAATTAAGATATAATGTTAATAAAATAAAATTTGAATTTAAATTCTATTAAGTAAAAGATACTTCTCACCATTTACTTTCATAAAGATAATGGAAAATTCAGAGCTTTGAACCTGCCTGCAAAATTGAAATGCTGAACTACTTCTTATTAAGAGAACTGAAGAATATCTAAATTTCCTAGCAGGGCACTGCTGTGTAGAAAGGACATATGCCTTTGTATGCCCTCCTAAGGATTTTTGGCTGTTGATTCAAGTGAAACACACAGTATATTGTGCAAAAAGCAGCTTTGCCAGTCTGTAGATGAAAGCAGTAAATAACCAGACAACAAACCAAATAATGCACTTGGGGCCCATGTAGTCAAAGTAACATGTTTAGGCAAGTTAAAATATGTTTGTTTCCAGTGTGGAAGAGAAAGGTATTTCATTTTTGATTTCTCGATGGAAAAAGGACATACTGTCCAAATCTGTCATTCTGACCCTTAGCAAGTAAACTAAGAGAACTCTTGAAACTGTAACCACCAAACAGTAAGGTTACCATATTTAGGTAGAAAGAGGGGCAAAGACAAAAAAAAAGCCCCACAAGTTTTAGAGCAGAAATAAAATAAAGCAAATAAAACAGTGGTCAAAACCAGGAGTGAGTCAATCAATATCACTGCTTTCTACACTGAGGTAAAATTTTCTGCAAGAAATGTCTGAAATGGAACAAATCACACCATACAAAATTTTTAATTACGGTATAGTAAACCTGTCACTGGCCCAGATGAATTTAAAATCCGGCCTAGGAATGTCTGTACAAATACGAGAAAGTTAATACATTATATCCCTGTTGGATCGCAATTAAAAAGACAATCATTATTCCTTCACAATCTATAAAACTAGCAAGCAGCCTTCAGAAATATACATCAAGACCATCAGAATATTCTAATACCTTAAATACAAAACTAACTTTCTCTAACTATCTGTTCTTTTCAGGTCATCATGATGATGTGCAGGAGCTAAAGGAAATAGGGTGTTGTTGGGTTTTTTGGGGAGGGTGTGAGCAAAGGAAAAAAAGGCTTTGCATTTAAGTGAGGATTTGTACTCAGCAACCTCTGCTGGTAGCGAACACTTGGTTAGAAAATAAAACTTTTATACAGCACTTCTGAAAACAAAAGTCCAGGTACACATGAGTCAGTTCCAGTTTTGTGAAAGACTAATGAAATATATACTAAATTTCTAGAAAATAATTTCCTAAGTAAAAAACCCAACATGTATACATTATTAAAATACGCATTATTAAAAATGTTATATAGCAGCAATTTACAGAAGTTATCTTACCTTGACTGACATCCATGGCATACAGTTCTCTTAGTCCGAGGTCATTAAGAGATTTTGTCATATCAAGGGGTTCTTGAGACTGGTAACTCTTCAGTAGTAGAGTGTGTGAAGGATCAAACTCACATTTGCTACTGATAATTGGTATGAGCTCTTGAAGGGGTGAATGTGGACTAACTCTTACTACTGTCTTCTGTGTCTTCTTGTAGTTTATCACTACCCTTACTGTTTGCTAAAGAGAAGAAAATTCCAATAAATAATGGCACAAATTCTGAAAGAACTGCCATTTTTACAGCAGCCTCACAGTGATCACAGGAATTTCACTTATGGCCAACTTCACCAGTGATGCAGGTTCAGAAACATTACATAAGATTCAGAAACATAACTATTTTGCTCTTCCCTTCCATGCAAGAAAAGGACACATGAAGCAGACTGCTTTCTCCTTTAGCAGTGCCATTTGCCTGTGCACCAGGGTACATGCCTGGAGGGAGATGCCCTACTGGGTTATACTGGGCAGCTGTAGAAGTGAGGTGATGAGCCACAAGCAAGTGCCTGTGCACACGTGTGTAGGAGGAAGGCAGAAGGGCAGTGGAAGAGCTCTCCCGGCCCTCTGTAAGTGCTTTAGATAAACTAAAAATCAGTATTCTTCTACGCAGCAGAAGGACAAAGGTGGAAGGAAAGATTTAGGCAACACCCAGAAACTGATTTTAGTACCTCTTAAAGCTCCCGCCCTTTTCAGGGTATACAAAAAAAGCCAAGAGAGAACAGCATGTTAAAGGAAAATCAACATACAATTAGAAGGGCACATATATCACAGCATGACAGATGGTACAAGATGTTGATTTTCAGTTTGTTCAAGGCTGTACTCAGCTACACTTCATCTGCAGAATTTTTCAAAAGGCCGATAAGGTGTGGGATTTCAAATAATACTGTAATATTTCCTTCTTTCAGCAGCAAAGATGTTTGCTGCAACAAACTGAGATGTATTTTACCTAAGAGGAGCTTATCAAAAACAGACTAAAGCATTTCACATAGCTTCAAGGTGAGAGGATGAAAGACAACAGGAAAAGCTGAAACAAGAGGATGAGCTACCAGCTCAATATGCTGAATACAGCAGTGATTCTAATTTCTCAATACACTTAATTTTAGTTCTCACCTCTGGTATAACTGGTGCAGGTTTCTTCTTATCCATTTGTTTTGCCTTTACAATCACCTTTTCCACTTCAAGCATTCCCACTGGTGTGTTGGGTTTGAATTTAATCTGGCTATTTTCTGCAGATACCAACTCTATGGTATAACTTGATGGATTTAAACGATACTGTGCACAGAGAAAGATCAGCAAGTCCATCATGGGCTTCCTGTAAAAGACAAATGGAACTGTCACAACAGATGACAATTAAGCAGGCTATAACAAGACGAGCAGCTAAACATTTAATCCAAGTCATCTTTTCCCTTCCAGGACTAAACAATTACTGCCAGACACCAACTTTAAATATCTTTGAGCTTTAAAAAAAACATAATTACAAAAAAAAAAGGCCAATTCCCAAAAAAAGCCACTAAAAAGAAAATGAAACCAGTTTGCACAAAAGTATGCCAAGTACTTGAGCAGAGTGGGACCTGCTTGCTTGTGCGAAGCTTTTCCTGAGGTCAACAGGGACATGTGGATTAGTCACCTCATTTGACAGTTAGTGGGAACTTTAACAGTGGTGATAAATACTCTGTTATTCATTAAAAACAGTTCTTTTGCAAAGCTTGGCATTTTTATATCCATTTTGAGTTACAAGGGACTTTATTTTCAGAAAGTCTGTGCATGAGCCACTTGGAAGATGCAGGAGAAATGAGGCTTGAGAAAGTCACATTTCAAGAAGGTCTTGCATTAGGGATTCCAGAATTATCTAGGTTCTTAATACCAACAGCAAGAAAAAAGCTAAATGACAATATAGTAGGCAAATGCCATTTCTTTAGAAGCTCTGTGTGATGCAAGGTGTCCTTCCTGCAATGAAGAATGGCCAATAGAACTTGTCAGATGTAGTCAGTACCTGTATGTCCTTGTTCCCTCAGTGCTTAATGAAGAACAGGCAGAACAGGGTATTAAGACAGGCTATTTCCATTTGCTACTGAAATACATCTATTAAAGTTGTACTTGAAACAGAAGTGTCATAGATGTTTAAATAGACCAAAAGTAAGGAGAACATCCTTACTTTGCGTGTTACAGAACTGAATTAAGTTATAGCACTATCAGATTATTCCTCAATAATTTTTTTTGAGGTGGGTAAGGACAATTTCATTGTGACACCCTCTGCATCTTTCAGTTACAGCTATAAACAAGGAAATCCATCACCTGCTCTGTCTCACAAGGACATTATGAAAATAGTATTCTTGTGAAGCAATCAAATGGTATGTTGAAAAAAATGCTGAAGTGTCTATGAGAAATACAGGGTTTGGCTGGTATGGCTTTATCAGAAATCTTAAATTCTAGATGTAATCTCATAACAGAGGCAAGTATTCTGATAGCACAGCCAAATGTGGAAATAGCTTCTACAAAGAACCATCAGATTAAGCAGAATTCTAGATAACAAAGATCATGAATATATTTATTAAGCAGTAAGTTAAAGCAGACTTTTCATATGATGCAGCTCTGTAAAAATAATTAAGAATGACTCAATGTTAAAAGTTATTGTAAACACTGAATTATTCCTCTCTTTAATTTACCCTAGAATATCATTCCCGTTTCCCTTCCTCTTAAAGAATAAATGTTCCATAAGCAAACTGTCTTCTAATTTCTAGCAGCAGGGCTGAACTCTCCAGTGCACATGCTGCACTTCCAGAAGATGGAAACTGTTTGAAGGCTGACAGATATTTCCTTTCCAGAGGAAAGCTTCTGCCTGTTTAAGTGGCAGGAGAACAGTTGCCTCAGGAGACAAAGGCAGGAGGAACAATAAAACAAAAAAAACCCATACAGAAATGGTACTCCAATGTGTGGAAAAGCAGTTTCAGATGGTCTGAAGAGGCATAGGAGAATGTAATATACTCCCGTACTTTCACCTAGATGATCTGTGACAGTCTGAGGAATTCCATGCAAAATGCAGAATAACAACTACACCTCCCCTTTCACATTGCTAAATCAGAAAGTTTATTTCAATTAATCTCCTGTATATAGCACAACCTGCTTCAGTTACAAGACAGAAGGAGGAGATACTCCATTTCTTGTACTTCTAATCCCTAATGAAACAAGTACATCCATCCCACCCTAAGAAGAAAAGGGCTGCAAATGCAAATATCATCATTCCCCCATCTCACTGGGGGCAGAGCAGGGCAGGGCCGAGGAGGAGGGAGCCAGAGGAGGCTGCAGACACAACTTCTGTAGTGGTCTTTCTGGCTACTTAGTGTATCCAGTAAGTTACTTGTTACCTTTTTTTTCTGGTGAATTTTTATACACTGGCTTTAAAAGCTGCCCTTCAGTTACTGGAGAGAAGTAAGATTATTAAACATGACCAGAGCAAGAATTCACAAGCAAGGATCCCAGAAAGCCATCCCATGGAAATGCACCACAGTGACAGGGGCAAGCCCTCACATTAACCAGTCACACAGCAAGTGACAGAATGATAAGTCAGTACCAGCTGCTCACAAACAACAGGTACATGCAAATTAGTACATGAGAACAGTGATTCAGTACAAATTTGTTTTCCACTGGTACTTCCAGAAACAATGTGTTTGACTGGAGGAAGATGGACTTTAAGTCCCCCCACTCCACTGCAGGCAAGACATCTTCCAACAACTGCTTCAGAGAGATACTCCTACCGAGATTAAAAAACCAACCAAACAAGCTCTTCTTGTAATCATAGACTCCAAAACTAGTAAAATGATAGGGACCAAGTCCAGAGAGCTGGCCAGAGTAACAACACGAACACTGATACGATTTGAGCATCGTTCTCCCTTTATTGTTCAACTATGCAAGCTTTTATCTCCTTTTGCAAAGATTCACGCCCAGTGCCTCTAGACGGCCTCTAATCCGCGGGGGGACGACCAGTGTATAACTTTGCCAAGGACTTTCAGGGCTGCCTGCAGCCAGGTGCTTTCCAGGCTTGCCTGCAGCCAGGGGCCAGTTCAGGGGCTTTTCCTCAGCAACCCTGGATTGTCCAATCTTCCCAGGGGTATCATACGCCCCTGTTCCACAAGGAATCCCTCGACAGTAAAACTCTTTTTTCCTAAAGTCTGCAAGGATTAAAGGTGGAAGAATATATGTATCACAGTACATTTAACAGCTTCCATAATTAATATTTAGCAAACCACCAAGAAGTGGCCATCAGCTACCTCAGATGACATCATCTGCTAGTCCTTCTTTATCTATCTACTTCAGTAAAATACTTATTTGCAACTTAACTTCACTAAATTACTCTAGGTTTTCTGGAAATCTCTGAGTGTAAATATATTTACATATTCCTGCACCCTTCATCTCTCATCTATTTTTCTCTGGTTGTTCCTACCTGACTAAATAACAATAAAATGTAGCTAAAAGCAGCCTCTCATTACATCACATAGCTGATAGTTAAAGGATGAACCTTCACTAGAACTACACATTCACTGGAATGTATCAAAGCCTGTTATTATTGTAATTAACAGTGTAAGGTGTCACTTCAAGTGCTCAACTGTTTAAAGGGAAAAAAAAAAATGCATCAAACTGCCAAACTCCTCTCCAAAAACAAGGGCTAGAAATTTGCTACTTAAAAAAAGTTGAGATTCTAGATTTCTGATACAATCAAACTTTAGGAACTACGTCTTCCCATCATGAGATTTGCAGTAAGCACCACCAAACAAACAAAACTGTCTCAATAATCACCAAAAGTATCCCTAAGTAGGGGTGGAATATTAAAGAGAGAAAAGAAACCTACACACAGGCTTTCTATAGATCTCCATTTACTTAATTATAATGGTTTCATGGCCCTCCTTGCAAAAATATTTGCTAATTCAATTCTCTAAAGCAAAAAAGACACTTGTTTTCATAGAGAACAACAAAACCCACCAAAACTCACAAAATCTGTTACTAACAAATTTAAATACAATAGGTTTTGAAAAGTAGGGCAACACAACAAAGCTTGTTATTCACCAGCTAGTTACAGAGAGTAAACCAACGGTTTATCAATATTTTAATAAATGGAAATACTCAAGAATGGAGCAAATGAAACCTCACAAAGGACTCTTATAATACAAAACAAATTCAGCAAAGCTAAGGTCTCTCTAAAAGAGATCTGAAACTGAAGCCCCAAACATACTACCCTGCACAACTATTTTTTTAATACACCATTTCCAAATTAAATATGTCATTATCATATTGGCTCCTGAAATTGCTAAGTTAATTTACTGATGCATACAACTGAAACTATACAATTTCAAGAAAACTTTCTCAAACTCTGCATTTATTCCCTGTGGGTAAACAAAAAAAGCTATCAAACTGATTAGGCTGCTAAAAAAAAAAAAATTCTTCAAGTTGGGTTTGGGTTTTTTCCCTCCTTTGGCTGCAAAAAAATTCTTCAGCTCTATGCTATTAAATCACTGAAAAATGTTCCAATTAAACAAAAGCAGAACAAAACAAAACCAACAAAAAGCTCCACTCATCTTTCTATTCCTTCTTCAGAACACTGTACCTTCACTTCCTACCACTCATTGCTCTTACCACATTTGAGGTGGGGGAGTGGTTGTTGCTTTAAAACAACTGCTTGCCTGAGATCCCCCTTCACAAACCCTGTTATCAGAGTGCACACATCACTGTCAGACTCTGAAGAGATGAGCTGAATATCACCAACTACTGCAAAGTACGAACTGGTGTCAAGGCTTCAATAAGAGAATCCACCCATTCCTGAAATTTCAGAATGAGGAATGACTTATTTCAGTTCTTCCTTTTCTCAGTCTTTTGCTTTAGTTACTTTAGATCAACCCAAGAATGAATAATTCTTCTCTGGGAATCTTCTTCTCTAATTCTTCTTTTGAATTTCATTCTAATCCTCTTCTACCTACTTCTACATAATCAGGATATTTATCTCACTAACACCTTGCTTTGTGCTACATAGCTCTCTCTTGCTATCCACTATGCCAAAGTAGGGAGCAAATTAACTCAACTTAATCTGAAACAAAAGGTTTCTTCTAGTGGAGCATGGAATTTGAGCACATGGCTGTTAAAACTCACCATTTTGCTTTTTCTAGTATGAGATTTAAAAGGTGCTCTCTCCTCAGGACCTTCAGAGCTGCTCACCTCCAATTATGAATGAAGAAAGAGGCAAAGTAACAATTTGTCTGTTTATGTCATTTCTAGAGGGAACTTGCCTATTTGTTCACAATATATGACTTAAAGACAGAGCAAAGCTGGAACAAATGATAGCTTGAAAAATGTTTCACAGTGGACTGCAGGTCCTGCGCATTTCCCCTCATTCTGAGATGAGCCTAGCAGTGCTAAAACTGATTCTTATTTGCAAGACAGCCATATATGAAATCAATCATATACAGCATCTTAATTGAAAAATCCCATAACTGTGGGATAATAAAACTGATTGGGAAACAAGTGCAATTCTTGATAAGCCTGTAAAGCTTGTCTCAAACACTGTATAATTATACACAATGTAATCTGACCAAGTGAAGATAGATGCAACATTCCTTTCTGGCACTTTGTTCTGAGCAAAGAATGAGAGAGGGCCCATGGTACTTGTACGCGTGGACAAAGGGAACAAAAAGAAGAACAAGAAGTTCCTGACAGTGTACACATGGAGCCTCGTGTCTAAGAAGGTTTAAAATCAGGAAGGCACCACATTTACAGATTGCAGTATTCCTTACTATAAACATGCTGGAAAGAAACACCATAAAGCATCAAGTACTCACATTATTTCAGAAAATTTCTTCTGAGAAATAAAACCTCACATTTAAGTTATCCTAAAAATCACAAAGTCAGGGAGAGGCATAAAAAGACCCACTGTAGTGCTGGTGAACAAGCTGATATTTGATGTCTAAGCAACAACCTCATGAACTCCAGCAAATGACAGCGTGCAGACTCATGCCAGACTTCACTTCTCATTAAGAAGTAGGTAAAAGCACACATTTACAGTACCTGGTTTGAATGAATAAATAAGTCAGCCTGCTTGGTTTCAGCAGGAAAGACATGGGCCATACACTGACACAAGGACAATATACAAAGAGGTTTGTTTATTTCAGCTTAGGATAGCAATGAACTGGCATCCAAATTGCTGTGATCCATACACAGCCTTGCACAGGATTCTTCTTACTAGACTTACATTTTAAGTCCCAGGATTTATGATTTCAGCTCAACAGTAAATGTTTAGGTCTTTCTGAACCAAAGGTGACTTGACAGTTACATGCACAATCTATCCTACCAATTAACACTCTGAAATATGCATTCCAAAGTAAAACCAGCTTAAGCAAAACATAATTGTTATAAGAAATCCAAAGGGTTTGGATATATATTTATAGCTATAAATTTTTTTTGAAGCATTACAGATTTTGTCTGAAGTGATGACATGCTTTTTGAGGACTGCTAGTAGTTTACAGGTAGCAGCGCTGAGCAAGTGCTGAACACGTAACTTTGTACTCAAATAGGATGAACAAACTTCTCTTTAAAAAGCAAAATGCATGTGGGAAAACTCACTGAATCATACAATCCAATATTTTATAAAGATTTTTAGTGACTAGAAAAAACAACAGATGTGGCTACACATACCATCAGGTACCATACAGAATTTCGGAAGCTCAAAAAACCAGGCTTCCAAAATGGTAGGTACATTTATAAAGTAAGTGTTTCCATATCTACCCAAAAATCATAGTAGAATCACAGAATCATTTAGATTGAAAAAGACCTTTAAGATCATCAAGTCCAGCCATTAACCCAGCACTGCCAAGTCCACCACTAAACCATGTCCTTAAATACCACACCTACGTATCTTTGAAATACCTCCAGGGATGGCAACTAAACTAGTTCTCTGGGCTGCCTGTCCCAGTGCTTCTCAAACCCCTTCCACGAAGAAATTTTTCCTAATATCCAACCTAAAACTCACTACTGGGGAGGCCCATTAGGCAATTTCTTCTTATTCTATCACTTGTTACTTGGTAGAAGAGACAAACCCCACCTGGCTACAACCTCCTTTCAGGTACCTGCAGAGAGCAATAAGGTCCCTCCTGAGCCTCCTCTCCAGGTTAAACAGCCCCAGCTCCCCCAGGTAACCCTAACTCTCCTAAGACTTGTGATCTTGACACTTCACTTCACTGCTCTTCTTTGGACACACTTAATGTTCAGGCTTACACAAGTCATGTATTTCACCAAATGATTATAACCTGGATGAAGGCTGAAGTAAACTTAAGCAAAAAAAAAAGACAATTAAACAAGACTATCATTCTGTGTAACGTACCTCCCGTTAACTGTAGTGTACTTGATCACATCTCCTGGCAGGACCACTGATAATTCAATATCTTTATCAATTACATTCTCTTTCTGTTCCATGATGAGGTTGGGTAGCTCTGTGTTATCAAACGGAGAAACAGCAATGGATTTTGTTTCAGATGGAGGAGGTGGTGCTTTAGATTTTCTTCTGAAATAAATAGACAAAAATTTAAAATCAAGTATGCATTTATACATATGATTCCATACTGGCAAACCAACAAGTCTCCAAACAGAAACGAACAACACTTTATTCTTTTCTAAAGCAGTATGTGCAACAAAGGGATGAGAGAATATTTTAAACATACAAACAGTGGTGACAGGAGACAAAACAGGCTAAGGTATCCATCACAAAAAAAAAAGCACCCAATAAACATCAAGCCAAAAAGAGTTCTTTAATGTACCATAAAAAAGTAAATTAGTTAGTTGTTTTGGTTTTTTTCTCCCTTGGGTTATGCAAAGACCCTATTTGTGCATTCTCCTAAGAGATTTACTGGATTAGTATAAACAGAAATACTGTACTATACAGTATGAAGCCAAATTGCACTACCAGTGTGCTTAATATAGGATAGATACTGGAGCAAATAGTGAAACTTTTCCTCCCTAAATTCTTCTTTCAGTCATTAAAATTATTCAAAGAAATCCTACCAGCTCTAGATTATTTAACTTCTATATAGTAATAAAAAAACAGTGTAACCAATTCTATTTTGTTGTAATATTTCTTGACATTTCAGTCACAATATGCTTTCATATATTCCCCTCACCTATGTTGATTTCCTATTTTAATTTTGTCGATACCCTTTCCCATGTCAGTGACCAGATAGTTTACTCTTGAATACAAGGACTGACCACTAAATAAGATGTACTTACTTCACTTTAAAAAAATTCTAAAACAGTCTAAAACTCTCTGCATCTCTTAATATATGCATGTTACAGTAAATTCTGAATGCAGGATTCTCATGTCCCACAACATCTAGTCCAACATCTCCCTTTATTTAAATAACTCTCCACAATTATATTATAGAAGGAAGGACATTCAGAAGGAAAAGATACTATTATTAAGACTTTTATCACTAGAAACAAAACCAAAACAGAGTCAAGACGCATTACCTCATGAGAGCTTTTGAATTTCTTACAAACATTCTTGAATGGAGCCACATTCACAGAAAGTTAAAAGACATTTCAAATATAATACAGAAAGGTTCCAAAAATATGCTCGTCATTTAGATGGAGCTGTACCGAAGTTTGTTTACTTTAAACCTAGGGAAAGAAATTAACTCCTATAACTGTCCTACAGAATTAAAACAAAAATGCTAGCATACAAACAGAAACACAAACCTTTCCTGGGAAAACGAAGTTTAAAGTCGCTCACAATGAAGAACAAACAAGGTCCAGAGCAGCATTGCAAAAAACAACTGTAACGAGGCTTCACATGACCGATCTGTTGCTGAAAGTGCTTAGAGTTTTGAACTTCAGAACTCTGTGCTGAATAATTAACTATTCACAGACCCTCAGAGCTAATCCAGAGTACTCACAGGCGTCCAAAAACACTGAACGAGGATCCACATTCAAGATTTATACCTCCTCTCTCAATGTTTTAAATTAGTTTGGTGTGCTCTGCATGCAATTCAAGATGTGCAACATAAGCTGAAAATCTGACTTTGGTCTCTAGAGCAGCTTGCCTGGGTTGTTTCACGAACATTGCAAAATGTATGAATCAAACTTCTTTGTACTCCTCCCTGGCTTCTCTGGGGTTTTTTTTTTTTCAATATACTTAGCTTTCATATAACTGTCAAATTATTAGCTAGTACAGAGCATCAGTACAACTATTAGAAATAAATAAAATCTCAAAAACATAAAAACTCACCCTGTGACATTAATACCAAAAAACCCAAAGTGAACCAGTACTGCTTGTCCCCCCCTTCTTTACTCTTTCTTACACCTTTAACTTCAAATGACTTAAAAGCTATTTATCTCAGAATGTAATCTTTGAAGAAGGGTCACAGAAAGATTTATTTTCAAATGATAGTGGACTCTATCTTCCATTAAGTAGACAAATGCAATTTTATCACTGGAACACTATCACCAGAGTGCTTAATGACACACAGCAATAAATGTGGTTTATTCATACAGTGCCTAACTTAAACTGTATAGAGCTAAAACTGACCAAATACTCTCACCAAAACACATATGCAACAGTTGAAATTCCATGTATTTATAAAGAACACACACACAGGGTCAGGCAGTCTAACAAGGTCGCTGAAGCCTCGCAGCCCCCAGTGCAGAGCCACATACCCCACCCATCTCTAGAAAATCTGATTGTGCTTTATGGTTAGTTATGCTTACACGTCCCACCCCACACAAAGGAGGAAAAATCCGAAGTTTACTCTCTCAGAAGTCATGCCAAGTTTTGGCAACCTCTTATTAAACAACAGGGATTCCAATGCTTTCATTTTCTGTTTCCAGATGCCATGTCTGTTTTTCCTTCAGCTCTCACCAATTCTCTCATCTCTCTTTCTTAGCCCAAAGTATTTGCATTTGGTCTCACTGCTTTTTCATTAATTGAGTTTGTGTCTACCTTACCAGAGGAGTAGTTGCCTGACTGGCAGGCTGGGCTGCACTCCCAGCCCCAGAGCTGGTACTGAGCAGCAAGAACAATCAAGGTGACCATGATTACATAAACAGGTGAAGATGGAAATACACTTGCAGGGGTAGTTTTTCCCTACCAACCCTCCTCTCCTACTCGGCAATTCAAGAAGCCAATGAAAGTGATTTTCTCACCAAGGCGTCCTCCACACAACTTTTTATCCTAACACCAAAAGTAACTCCAAGTCTATACCATCATTTCAAATACTTCTCCATCATAAAGAACCAACAGAAGCCTGGTTCTCTCTTGTCTCTTAACATATACCAGGTACTCAGCAAACCAGCAGAGCTGTTGATTTGTAATGATTTTGCAAAAAAGGCAGAGAGATGTTAACCTAGTTTCTTCTCCTGAAAACAAAACCTTATATTTAGTAAGACAAAATACAATCATAAGAAAGAGAGTAATTCCCCATCATATAAAAACAACAATTCAGAGGCCAGAAAAAAGGTGCTCAGTAAGTGGTCTTACTCCCAGCACCTTTCATGTTCAGATAGCTTCCAGATGTGCTAGAACCTAAGCCAACCTGTTCTAATTTTCAAAATAAACATTAGAAGGAGTTAGAACAACCAAAAACATGCTCTTCATTTTCATGGCCACTATAGAATTACAGGAAAGCTGCAGGAAGAATCAAAGTGCAGCATATTTAGCTATGAATTAGTTAATACAGAGGGAATTAAAAGAGAAATTTTAACCAAATGAGGCCACAGCTCAATAACAGTAAGAACTCCTCTGGAAATTGTGCCACAGTATCCTACACGATGTGGGTCCTCACTCATTCCTTGTCCCCATGGGTCCCAGTCCCATCAACTGGCTAACCTTCCCTATACACCAGACATTGAAACTGTCTAATCCCACCTCTCTAGAAGAGATGTGCTCCACACTGATTATCATAAGATAAACAATTCCAGCAACATATTATCTTCTACATAAATTTGCTGTTTAAACAACTGCTGGAGCCAAAGCAAAAAAATAAATAAATGTTTATTCTCTGATTCTTCCTAGCCCTAGACAAGGCAGCCAGAGGGACACCCACAATGCTCTCACAGGGACCCACAAACACAAGGTGGTGCAGCCTGGGCAAAGTTTCTATTTCCCTTGTTACCAAAGCATCTGGAGCCCACTGCTTATGCTAAGGCACTCAGCTGGTTCCCATCTAGTAGAGATTATACTGTTCCCCAGACAACTGATTCCTATCTCTTAGATTTTTAAATTTCTGAAGTCCCACCTGCAATTCCTGCTGGTCTATATGACAATACAATTCCTGCATTAAAGAATTCTTTCAGCCAAATATAAATAGAAGAATACAATTTTTTAAGAGAAACAGTGCATCTTTAAATCAAATCCAAGACCATAAGGTCAACATTTTATGTGCTTCAGATCCCACTTCAACAGAATAAAATGTCACAGATGTATCTCAACAGCTTTCCTGCTTGCAAAGAAAAAAAATAACAATGTCGGTGATCTGGATGCTTAGAAGTCTTTTTAAAATAAAAGTCTGACACAGTAAATAAATAATGCATCTATTTATTCGATTTCTCCAAAAAATCCTGTTAAAAAGTTACAAGCAGTATATTTTTAACTATCAGTAACTAGAGAAAGGCACCATAAAATAATGAAAAATACTTGAACTGGACCTGGATATTCCAGTTTTCACCAGCACTTCCTTTCAATAAGGACCTCTTTCCCAAAAAAAAGGAGGGAAAAAAAGAAAAAGAGGAAATCTATCTGCTGGATTAGTGTACAATCAAAGGCTACAGCATCAAGGAATATTACTGTTTACAGCACTTAACTTCCCATTTGGAACACAATTACATGAGAGTATACAAAGACAGCTTGATAGCACTCTCACTGAAATTATTTTGAATCTAACCTCCAGCATCAGAACCTTTTCTCAGGTTTCCTATGGCATTCACCTAGGACAGGATAGGTCATAAGGATCTCACTTGAAATTCGGTCATCTCTCAGGTACTGAAATAGTTCACTAAACATAGTGCATTAAAAACCTTCTAAGCACAACACATACACTTCAGTTGGTTAATTTGACTTACGGCTATGAAGAACACTGATTTATTCAAAAAGCAATTACTTTTTTTTTTTTTAATCAAACTTTACAAAATTATATTTGCCACAAGTACAAGAAGCACTCTGTTTTATTTTCACTCAAAGTCAGAAAAGGATCTAACTCTACTAAGATCATAGCATGAGAGTTTTGAAAAAGGCCACTGCAACAAAACTTCTTCTAGATCTTTTCTTGTCTTCGACTTCTCATCCCAAGCAATTATTATAATGCTCTCCTGACTATTACAATAATGCTGTTTCACCACGATGTCATAGAAGCAGACAGCCAAGGAACAGTTGAACAAGAGTTCAGGCCTATATTAAAAATGTGGATTTGGGTTTTTTAATATCAATTTCGGCCAACAGGTATACAAAATATTTAGGCTCCTATTTTCACCTATAGGCGTTCCCAGCCCAACACTCATCTTTTAACACTAACAGAACAAATTTGTCTTCTAGACTGAGTTTATTCTGTTCTCTCTTTGTGGATAATGGTTTCACAGCATCACCACTGCAAATCTTCAAGATCAAACACTGCTTGCTAGGAAAAAGCTTGGAGACAACTGCAGCATTACTATCTGATCTGCTCCTCATAGTCCAGCAAATGACTGAAGTTGCCAAGGCAGGTCATTCAAAAAATCACTGCGATGTATTTCAGGCATAAGTATAGATGAAAAAATACTTTAAAAATAAATTCTATTCATCTTCACTAAATTATTACCAGGCACACAGGTTTCTATATAAAATTTGGGATGCCATTTAGTGCTTCAAAAAGGTTACTTTGAACTTAGATATACAGTAGTATTCTAATATTTCTCCTTAACATTAAGCAGCCCAAATATTTGCTGTGCCAGCCCCAGAGCATGACTATCAGCCTTGATACTGGGCTTTCATCTCAACATCAATATCACTGTTTGATATACAATCTCTCTCTTTATTTTTACTACAAAAGCACCAGTTAGATGTTAAGATCAAGGTATGGATCAATGAGAGTCAAACATGTCCATTCTTAGGTTATCCCCTCAAGCCAGGCTTATGATACCTGTAGGACAACAGAAAGGAAAAATATTTGCTGTATCTGCTCCAGAGAGAAATATGATCTTTCAGATTCTAAACTCATCCATTTAGTTATCTGGGGAAGAATGTGAGGTCATATTGTACAGATATGCACAGTCCAGCAGGTGGCTCAAGAGGTACCAAGAAAAAAAACAAGTTCAAAAATACATTTTAACTTCAATTTCCAGATAGAGGAACAAGCATGAACAGTTTGTAAATCTTTTGTGATAATGGGTTATTTTACAGGGCACTTCTCTATACAGATTCCCAATACTGAAAGGATACAAGTATTGTAAATAATACTGGTATTTTAAAAATAATAGAGAAAAACAATATGGCATCAAATAAGGCACTGGGTATATATCTCTGCCAGCACAATAATTCATTGTGCAAGTGATATATCAACTGACATGGCAGTAGTAACACTATTGGTGATAATATTACTAATTAAGTGATCTTTGAAGATTATCTCTATGGATTTACTCAGGGAGGTTCCAGCAAACAACAAATCACCTGCAGATGTTCTCTTACTCGTGCCTTTATTCAGATGACTGCTATAAAGAAAGCAAAAAAAATGTAAAGTGCATTTCCACTCTCTTTCCATAAATAAAGTGGATCAAGAAAATGAGGCATCCCTGGAACCAGGACATGTTTTCAAAGATCTTGTGAGAGAAAAAGCTTCCCTGGTCAATGGATGTGTGGATTTACACCCCCCCCCCCCCCCCATCCCCCCACCCCCTAGCTAGCCTCATTGCTGTGAAGATTTTAAGTCTTATCCTAGAGAGAAATAAATCACAGAACTGGGACGGTAACCATGACAGTAAGGTGAAAGCTTAATGGAATCTCTGGATGTCTGGTTCACACTAAAAGCAAGAAAGCAGCAAATGAATCCTTCAGTTCCCTCCAGACCATTTGGAACAGACACTTGCCCCCTCTGATTATTTGTCCCCATGGCAGTGACAGTCTTGAAAACAGAAGCGACTGTATTTGAGCCATAATTCATTAAATGTTTTCTCTCATTACAAGGAAAAAGAGGCAATTCTGAGACAACATAAACACAAATCTGTATTATGGGCATGTTTTTAATTGTGCTCCTCTTAGCATTAAAGGGGCAGTAACTCAGGTATAAACCTATAATGTAAGTCATTAAAGTACAAATTTAAAACTTTTCTAGAAAAAAATATTAATTCATCGCCCTCCAAAGCCAAATCATAACTAATATTACAATGATCTTTTCAAGCTCACTTAAAACACATGAAAGACCCAACTCCCTAGAACAGAAAGCTTCTTAGTTGTCTTGTACCATCCAACAAAAGACAGTTAGCTCCTCTCTCTGCATAAGAGTTGCTTTGCTCTTAGGAAGAGAACCAAGAGCTCAGAATCCTAGCAGGCAAGAGAGGATTAAAAAGAAACAATACTTTCTCCTCTAAATTAGCATGAAGTTTATTATTATTATTGAGGGACTACAGAAATGTGTTCTGATACAAGAGTTTTGTTACAAAACATTCTGTTGTGCCAAGAGAAGTATTTCTTTTTCTCCTGGGAAAAAAACCAAAACAGATCAAAACTAAAAAATAAAGTGAAGTCAAAAATTAGTTCCAATGATATTATTTCTAAAGAGGTTGAGAACTCAGGCTTCTGAAGTAAGTAGGGCTAACACAAAATACAAATACGAACTTGGCATGCCCATGTGTGACATATCTCTGCAGTAAGCAGATACTTATATCTATTTTTGCAACCTTTAAACAAAGTAAAACATGCAAAAAAGTAGCCTAGATTTGCTACCAAAAGAAAGAACGAAAAATCTGAATGGCATTCAAAACTATTAAAACCTTGTATAGCTCACTTAGCCTTTATTATATTTACAGTTACGAAAACAGCCTGACAGAATGGAAGGAGAGCAAGGAAAAGAAAGCAGTAAATCTGTAACAGTAATTGAGTAATATATAACTGACTGAATAAACAGGAAAAGAAAACAAAGAGCAGCCTGATCTGAAGGGGGGAGCTTAACCTTTGATACACTAATAAATCTAACAAATACTTAAAACTCAAGCAAACATATGTTACCTCCACTAAAAATAAACCCTCAAATCTTTTTCAAGAACTAAAAAGGTTGCTCATATATCTGTTTTTCTTCCATGACCAGTAAGAAAGTTCAATTAAGGGCTCTCAAATAGAACAAAACCTGAATCTGTCCTTCTGGTTGTTACCTCCCAGTCATGAAAGCAGCTACAATGCCACTGTCTTTTCAAAGCCTGTAGATGAAGCACCTAGCTCTGATCGTGGCTTTTCCAGCCATTATTCTGAACATCAATAGAAGTAAGAATTGTCAATTTATCTGAGCTTTGCTGCTGCTGCTGCTGCTTTTCTCTCCTGTTCAAAATCTTGTTTTAGAAGTAACACTGGAGGCAGGCACTGGATAGATTTAGAGGCTGGGAAAAGTAAGGAAAAGGAAAGCAGAGCCACTCAGTATCACAGCAGCCAGGAAAGGGGCTAATACAGACCCTTCTCTTTTCCCTCATAGACATACATGCCTCAAATATAGGTACATGGGTGTAAATGTAGGTGGGTGACAGATAAAGTACTGCAGGGCAGCAGCTAAGAAGCTCTACACTAACAGGGAAGACAAAATCTAACCCCTCTCCTTTTAGCTGCTGTAGAAGGCTGGGTTCAACTGCAATAGTCCCGCTTCCCAGATGAAAATTCAGATACGGGAAGAATAATTGAGAAAGCAGAGCAATGCAACTTTAGAAAGCACTGCAACTTACTTTCATTTTTCTTGCAGGTGTTTCGAACAGAACAAGTTTCTCCCTTGTAGAAAGTTCTTCATCCACCAGAAGCCTTCTCTTAGCAGTTATATCCTTTATCTACCTAGAGTTTGGTAACACTTAAAATCTTTTGTACATTCACAAAACCAAGAAATAGGAAAACTTAGTAAACTGAAGAACAGAGATGACATTAAGCATTGGAAGGGAATGGGAAGCAAGAAAAGTTTCCTATCCTGAAAAAGAAGATTAAATAGAAATATATCTCTGTGTGTGTATCTATGTACATATATACACAGATGCTATGAGACACATGATGAATGTATAGTGAGTTCCTACATAGACAAAAATGTCAGCAAATAAGGCATCCTTGCTCATTACAGGAAAGAAAGAGAAAAAAAGGGTTAAGTTTAGGCTAAGAAATTGTATGAAACCAAGGATTTTCTTTACTAGATTTCAAGAGGAGCATCTTGGCAGTTAGTATCTGGAAAAGTATGATGTAATGAAGAGGTTTCTCCCATAATATGAGGACTGTAACTAGTTCCCCTAAGAGAAATACCGAGCATCTTGGGCTAACACTCTTTGCAAAACTAAGAAATGCTTTGAGTACCTACCTGCCACCAGATTCTCCTGCTCATCCTTTACAGCTGCCTTTTATCTTGTGTCTTCACCGTCCTCCAAAAGCAAAGTGGAAAAACCTTTTACCTTCAGGACCAGGGTCACATTTACTACCTCAAATGCCCATGCTGCTGCTGGAGCCCCAGCCTCATCTCTCAGGCACTCTGTGAGGGGCAATGGGTGGCACAAAGCAGAGTCACAAGTCCCATCCCAGCTCTCTTCACAGCATAAACCCGACCAGCAGTTCTCATGGCTACCTTTGCAGCCACTGACAGCAGGAGCTCCCTCCCCTTTGTCCTATTTTAACTCCCTCATTGGTTGGCAGCTCAGGGCCCCAAATGAATGCTCCTATTTTGTCTCCAAACTCATCTCCATCTGCACACAAGAGCTGACATTATCCCCTTTCTCTGCTTATATCTGCACACTCAAAATCCCCTGGATCCACTCCTCACTGGATTCTTGCAACATGCAAGAGGGCAAGGAAGAAAGAAGATATTTCTTTGAAGAAAGCTGGCTCCCTGCATTACAGTAACACCAAAGCTATTTTGGATGACCCCTTACTTCCATTAGAAAGTCTCTGCAGCTTCTGTAAAAAGGTACAGGACTTCAGCATTAAATATGAAGTAGGAAAAAATTCTTATTTATATAAGAATTATTATAATCATCAGCAGTCTCCTCTGAGGAATGTAAAGAAACTTTCCTAATGAATGTTTTGCTGTAACTACAACACTTCTATATTCACTCCTGCATCCTTTTCAACTTTCACTACCACAGGCAGGCAGTTTACAGCCAATATACTTCACTGCTGCGTTTTTAACAGGCCAACAGATATACAGCACCAGCAGCATACTGACTTTTACAAGAAATGCAACTGAACACTGTTTCTTAGACTCTTTGTTGCTGTAAGCAAAGTCTATCTTGGCATTGTGCAGTTATTTAGGAATTTAGTCTACTTAGATACTAGAAAATATTTTAATGCTTTCCATGATAAATGAAAGTGGTATACAATATTCAAGGAACACAGAATACACAGCAAGGACTCTACCATATTAAACACTAAAAGATAAAATAACTTTTACAAGCTATTACAAGCAACTAGTGGAGCTTCTTACCCCAACAAAATTTTAGATCAAAATCTGATTAATGCAAATCAAAGAACTCAGAAAAGCCTTACAGTCTGCATGAAATAACAGCATTCCTCAATTAAAATAATCTCAAAAATCTCATTTGGGCTTCTAGGCAGCAAGTATCAAATAAAATAGGCAACAGCTTCTACAACCACAAATGCACCACTGAAATTTCAGCAGTCTGTCCACATGGATAAAGGTCTTCACACATCCTCATCTTTTATCCAGAGATGGGATTTTAAAAACCTTTTGTACAGTTACTACATACTTTGTCTGAAAAAGGACAAAAGACGTTAATTCTTCTTCCTTCATACAGGCCTATATTTAAGTTCTGGCAATTTATGTACTGCCCTACACCTGAATTCTGCATTCCCTCCAAGAGCAAGGACTTATATGCTACTGCAGGTATATCATTATTGGTAAACATTTTTCCTCACAGCAGGTGTTAGGACAGCACAACACAAATATTACTTTGAAGCCATTCTGTTCAGCCTCTAAACAAGGAGAAGGGAGAATAATAGCTAAAATTGATTATTCTACTTTTCTGCTTACCTCCAAGATAGCACAGGTGGTTCTTCTCCATTAATATCAGGTGAGTTTCCTTCAACAGCATATGGAGGTAGAAGGGAGGGTGTGTGTGTGTGCATGGCAAGCTCACCGTTGTTCCCTTCCGCTACTGCTGACATCAGTAAGCCTACCTATTTATAATCCCACCACCTGACCAAATAGCCTACAGAGTACATCTAGAGATTTGTACAGCCTGTAATCCTGACATATCTACTTCAGCCAATTCAAAAGAGAGTATTAAGTAGCTTTGTTATGTCTTCTGTGGCTTTATACCATAAAAAGAATCCAATCCTGTTTCCTGCACCCCTTTTATTTGCGCAAAACAAGTTTAATGGGAATTTTTAGAACTAGGACTAGTCCTTCCATCCATGCTTTTTAGCTTTCCCCATTTCTCTGACTGTGAGATATCCAACTAAACACCTCAGGTGATATTCTAGTGAATATTTAGACAACAGAGGCAAACACCCATTTACATCCAGTTAATTTCATCATCAGTACTACCTACAAAGTTAGTGAAATTTAAGATTTTCACAAATCAATTTCACAAGCAAAGTACAATATTTATGCTATCCCAAAACCAAAACCAATTCAGAAGTGTTTAAAGTAGGATAATTTACAGAAGCTTGACCTCATTGTCAGTTAAAAGCAGAAGCTGCTTAAAAGCATCTTAAAATCAATTCTCAATTCAGTTACCTTTACCCAAAGTCGATCTAATGCATGCAGCCATGGGAGGGCTGCTTGCAGCTGCGTCTGCCCAGAGACTGGGAAGGAAAGCAGTCAACAAGCTCTTTGGGCAAGTGCTGTCATCACTGGCAACATCCTGCAGGTTTCTATCATTGGTAAATGTTGCTTCTAGATCTGTATCAGGCCACAGTGTGTTTCAAAGTGGCTTGAGTACTGCTT